>NC_092337.1:344005000-344305000 GCF_046630445.1 Rutidosis leptorrhynchoides
GAGAGAAAAAACACGATGAATACAACACACCTTAACTCCGTGACGATGATTTGTTGAAATTTTTCAGCTACTTTAGCTTGATCATTCATCTTAGAAATTACACATAAACCTAAAAATTGACATGAAGATGTATACCTGTTATATTCAATTGATAATGGCATGTTTGTAATATTTTTAAATTAAAAGACAAATAGGTACTTAATGAACTGGTAAGGCCACTCCCTATCGTAACTAAATTATTCATCCTCTTAACCTTCCATATCAGCGCCACATCAACACCAATATCCTATAACTAACTCATAATTAAACACTCCCTATCATGGCTAAAACAATACTCCTCTTAATATACAACGTACAAGCAATAAAGCATCAAGTCCAACAATAAAAAGCACTGGGACCCGCAATTCCTATAACTCTTCCGTTAAATCTATGGTGAAAGCGGGTAACTAAGTGGTGCCTATGGTTAATTACGGGTAATGAGCGGGTAATGGGCGGGTAACTAACCATAGGGGTGGTCTAAGTGTCGTTAGGTTAAAGGGATGTATTTGGGAAAAAATGAATTTAGTGACTAATAATGCAAGTAATAATGAAGAGTGACCAATTTAACAATTTTGTCTACTTTCAAAGTTAAAAAAAATAATAATAAAAAAATAAAAACTTTCTATCCACACTTGAAAACTCCTTAAAGAACCATTCGCATGTTTCATATTCCACATTATAGATGGGCAAAAAAACCGGATCCAGACCCGATCCGGTGACCCGATCCGGAACCGGATCCAAGCAAAACCGGACACAGCAAAAACCGGATCCGGATCTGAGATCCGATCCGGTTCCACCCGGATCCAGTTTTTCAAGAAAACCGGATTTTTTCCGGATATAAACCGGATTTTATCCGATCCGGTTTGGATCCGGATCCGGATCCGATCCGGTTTTTCAAAAAAACTAGCCGTTTTTTTTTTTTTTTTTTTTTTTTTTTTGCAGTTTCAGCCTTTTTTGCAGTTTTTTGAGTTTTTTTTTTTTTACCATTTTAACCCCACAAAGTCCATTATAAATACATGGTAATGCCTTGGTTGAAAATGCACCAACAAACATTCTCATATTTATTTCTAAATCACTAAATATTCTCTAATCTCTAGTCTAATTATCCCATAATGGATAATTCACAAGCTTCCGTTTCCGGTTCCGCTTCCGTTGGAACATCTTCACAAGGCTACACTACGGCCGATATTGATTACAAAAAAGAAACAAAGCGAAAAGGGGACGTTTGGTCCAAATTCGAGTTGTGTGTAATGAAGGATGGTGCGGAAAAAGCTCGTTGTACACAATGTATGAAGTTCATGGGTGTTTCGGGTAATACAACGTTAAGAAAACATCTTGACAAAAGTTGTAGTGCAAGGCAAGACCCGAGACAACAAACAATGCGGGCCGATGGTTCGATTTTTGAATACGATGCCGAAGCTCTTCGGCAAGATTTGTCAAGGTTTGTCATTCAACAAGCGCTTCCTTTCAACCACTTCGACAATCCAAGGCTTACGGAGCTAATTCGGAATCGACTACAACCGCGATATAGCAATGTAAGTCGTTCTACCTTAAGACGTGACGCCTTTAAATTATGGAAAAAAGCTAAAACTGAAATAATTGAAGGTTTTCGAACATATAAACATAGGGTTTCTATAACTTGTGATGTTTGGAGCGCACCACATGGAACGGCAAATTCTTATTTAGCCGTTACCGCTCATTGGTTTAATCCCGATTCGTGGCTTTTAATGAAACGTGTTATCGATTTTAAAATATTTGGTTATCCACATAACGGTAATAATATAAAAAAAGCGTTACAAGACACTTTAGAAGAATATAATTTAATCGATAAAGTTTTTACAATTTCGCTAGATAATGCATCTAATAATGATGCGGCCATGAGTGAGTTAAAAATTGCACTTAGACCGATTTTAAATGGTGCATTTATTCATACACGTTGTGTTGCTCATATTATAAACTTGGGAGTTCAAGATTGTTTAACTTTTTGTTCTTCATTAAAAGAAAAATTTAGAAGATTATTAGTAACGATTTATCGTACGAGCAACGCACGACATCATAACTATAAGGCTTTTGTTAAAGATTGTCATGGCACTTGGTTAGGTCCTTATTTTGATAATAATACAAGATGGAATTCTACTTGTTTAATGTTCGAAAATATTTTACGTCAAAAAGAAACGTTAATCGCTTTTAATAGAAAACTACTTAGAAAGGGATTTTCCGAACCAATTAGTGACGACGAATGGGATGACTTGGAATCATTAACAAGTTTTTTACAAGTTTTTAAAGAGGCATCAACAATGTTATCGGGTGTTTATTACCCAACTAGCGTACTAGTTTTAGAACAATTTTATATAATGACGGAAAAAATATGCGAATTTGCGAACTCAAATAATGTTATTTTTAGACAAGCGATTTTTCATATAAGAAAAAAACTAAAAAAATATTTTGGAGAGATACCGAAGGTATTTTTATGTGCGGCCGCACTTGACCCACGATTAAATTTTAATGGGGTTGAACGATTGATGACAACAATATATACCAACTTTGATTGTGTGCATGGTGTTTTTGATACCGAACCCAACTACCTTTTGAACCAAGTACACGCTTTTAATGATGTTTTTGAGAATATGTTTGGTATTTATGCAACAAAATATGGTCGACAATCAAACCCAATTGTTGACCAACCCGGATCATCTTCTCGAAGGAGCCGAGACCTCAAAATAAGTCTTTTTAACTTGGTACGTGAAGACGCTTCCAAACGCGCACGAACATCGGCACCCACAAGCGAGTTGGGAAATTATAAGATGGCAAACTTTGCACTAAACATGAGTGAAGAACAATTTAACAACCTTGACATTTTAAAATGGTGGGAAACAAAACAAGACACATATCCAATATTAAGCATTATGGCTCGTGACTTATTTACCGTTCAAGCTTCAACCGTAGCTTCCGAATCGGCCTTTTCTTTGAGTGGTCGAATTATATCGGAAAGAAGGTCAAGACTTACCCCCCAAGCTGTGAAAGTATGTGTATGTTTGAAAGATTATTTGGATGGGGTAGATAGGATACAAGATCAAACTTCATTAGAAGGTCCGTTATATAACGACATTGAAGAATGTATAGAGTTTGAAGAAAATTTAGCGGGATTATCACCTACAACAACCGAAGAGAATTCCGACAATGAACTAAACGAAGTGGATGAAGGTGACTATGAACCGTTTGATATGGACCAAACCGAAATGAATGTATCGGGTTACCAACAAGCTTACCTTTCTCTAGTTGATGACCCCGCTTTTGAAGACTACGATCGAAGGCACCATCCTCAACGCGCTCAACAAGATAACACATTTGGGTCATTTGACGACTAAAGTATAACGGGTGATGGCCATGCCGAAGCTCGATATACTTTAGTCTTAATACATTATTGGGTGATGGCCATGCCGAAGCTCGAAATGTATTAATTATAATTGTATTGTTCGAATAAAAGTGTTTTTATTTTTATTATTGTATCGTTCGAATAAAAGTGTTATTTATATAATTGTATTGTTCGAATATTGTTATTTATATTATCTATTGTGTTAAGCAGTTGAGCATTATAACTTTTCTTTATACCGATTATATTATTGTTGTCAAACGTTAAAAAAATAGAACCGGTAAAAATATAATTCGCAAAATCGAATCCTAGTCCAAGAAAAATCCGAAAAAATCCGATCGAAATCCGAAAAAGAACCGGTTCCGGAAAAAAATTCGAAAAAAATCCGACGCCGAGAACCGGAACCGGATCCGGAAAATCCGGACAAAAAAATCCGGTTTTTTTTTGTCCGAATCCGGTTTTTTATCCGGTTTGTGCATCTATATTCCACATCACACAAACTTTATATTGAATTTGGAGAACAGATATTAGCAACTTGTTGAACAATGTGGCGGAATTAAGGATATTTAAGTCTTTGTTCGACCCATTACCCTAAACTATGCATTACAAATCTACATGTGATGGTAAGGGAACAATTTCAAGCATAATTTGTCTTCTTCAGCTGCTTCTCTCATGTATACGTTTGCACGTAAAATCAATTATACACCTCATTCGACTGACGATCTTTTTGACATTTATCACAAGCATCTGTCAATTGATGCAGGACGAACATCATTTATAAATAGTATTAAAACTAGAACACTATGTGAATCGAGTCATTATTGAAAATATATTAAATAATCGGATACATGTTTGATCGAGTAACTAGTGTCTAGTAATAACTATAATGGAGGAAATCCGTTCTCTCATACTGAAACGACGTTATTCAAATACCCTGTGGGAAATTGACTCTTCACCAAAGTAATCGCGCATTAACATTTCATGTTCACTAACTTGATCACGATATATGTAGCAAAACGTGTCGATTGTTTTGAAACTTTTGACATCCTAGCACAAATTAGAACTTCACCACAATATGTAGCTTGAATGAAAACTTTATCATTCTTTTAGTGTCAGAAGAAAAATCAAAATCGATCGTATGTTAATAGATGTGAACGAGTGATTTAACTTGTGTTTATGTGTTTGAAGTGTGTGTTTATCCAACAAGAAAAGAAACGGTTACCTAGCAAACTAGCAAAGGAGCTCAAACTAGCAGTTTTCTTTAGTGAAAACTCATATACCCGTTAAAAAAATCAATGTGGCATCATATAGACCAAGCGCCACGATGAAACATCGTAGGACGGTGTTCTCGTTGCCAAAAAACATATGGCAGGCAAACCCAATATCATGCTCTTACTAAACCAAAGATATATTATGTTCTTAAACCAGTAAATTTAAACCATTGTCAATAAAGCTGAAAACTGTTGCCATTCCCAAACCATCATTCCAAACACATGCTCAACAGTTTCCAGCTTTATTGACAATGGTTTAAATTTACTAGTTTGCGAACATAATCAAGCAAGACACAACTACGAAATCAACATCAACAAGCAAACAACTTTAAAAGGCTTCACAAAAACAATATTTATACAAGTCAAAACATATGTCCAGAGCACATAGGCAGCAGCATACAGATACTGGCTAAAAATAATAATGTCACATAAGAAAGATCAAACCTTTTCTTTGCCCTGAATTTGACCACAAAATATGCAGAAAGTAAAGGCAAAACAGCAGTAAAAAAATGTTATTCATTGGGTCTCCCTGTTCTCATTATTCTCATTGGAGTGAAGGAAAATGTTGTTAATAATCTCGTTTTGTGATCACGGAAGTGTAGCTCTCAATTCTTTTCGGTCTGCTCCAAACGACTGTAGAACATGATTAAAATGGAATATGTTATTAACCCAAAGACACCACACATACTCTAGAGGGCCCCAAGCACAAGTGATGGTCCATCATTGGTTATACATTGGCCTAAAGTCATGTTGTAAAACTCCCAGATTACTCCCGTTTAATCCCCAATTACTCCTTTCTAAAAATAGGTTGATCAGATAAAATATGATTAATTAATCGGGCAACATCACTTGATGGGTCTATATCGATTTGTTGGTCATATTGGAATTACTACTCGGTTAAGGTGCGTTGAAGTCAAAATTGGTTAACACTTTAATATGAACTTAAAATAGAAATTTTGGAGTTTTTTAACAGATGAACAATTATGTTTATGTTTATGTTTATTTATATTTCTAGACAAATTTGTTAAAGTTTATAATTTCCTTCTATATTTACACATATAATTTTGAAATCTACTAGTATTTAAAATGTATAAAAAGTCAAATCCGATTAATCCCCGAGTTGTGATTACTCCCTCCAAAGTACCAACCGATTACTCCCCGTATAGCGAGTTTTGCTACCATGCCTAAAGTATAATAAAGAGAGCTAAAAGAAAAAACAATGATTCATGAAAAAAGCGACTAACTTTGATTTTATTTCTTTTCTATTGAGCAATGAAATTCATTTGCACTCACTAAAAGGCTCAAGCTTCGGTACAAATTTTATTTAGGGTAATATTCCAAGTTAACCTAGCTTTCAAAAGCCATATCAAAGTCAGAGAACAAAAAACTCAAACATGGCAAAATTTACTGTAATACATGAGCTACAACATCATCATTTTAGCCAGGTGACCGGTTCTTACTACCTCAAGTAAAGAAGTGTATCTCTCATTATATAGTTTTTCTTGGGGCTAACCAGATCATATTACCTCAGGTCAAATTAACTAAAGTTTATTATCCTAAATTGGTTGGAAACAACAACGGTTACCCAAATATAGACATCAGTTTATCATACAATACACCAATTAACAAAAAAAAAAAAAAGAATGAAAAAATACCTCAACCCCGAATCCTTTACGGTAAACATTGGTGAAGAGTTCCGATTCAGCTGGCATTGGGCTTTCCTGTAGTTTCAATGGAAAATATTTGTTAGATTGACAATCCATCATCGGTAGCACAAATAAATACGGAGTGAAAAGAATACAGATTGAAAATGCTTCAATATACAATGATTATGACCAAGGAAACTTTGACTAAAACTAATGAAACTTTGACTAGTTGTTACCTTTGCTTTAGCAATGGCTTCATCAACTTCCTTTCTAGCTAGTTTCTCTATATCCTGGACAAAGATATTAAAACCCAAAAGAGCACGTTAGATTACATTACATCCAGCTGATTTACTGATAATGATTAATTCTCAAACATGCTTTCAGTATTGTAAAAGAAATGAGATTAGAAGAAACTTAAGAAAAAAAACAACATTATTAAAAAAAATCAATGGTGCATTGCTATTCGTTTTCAACATAACATTCCACATTTTCAAATTTGTTTTGTATAGAGAACAACAAATGAAAAAGAGACTGAATCTTTTCACTTGGTGCGATGAAAATTGAAATGGAACTAGCAAAATAAGAATCTAATTATTTAAACAGGTAGAATTATCACCTTTAGCTGTTGTTCAGTTGCTAGATCATGAGCCAATACCAACTTCCTTATTCTCTCGATGGGATCACGTTCCTGGAAATGACAAATTCTACATCTGAACAAGTTGTACAATCATACAGAAAAATGTTTTCTTATATTTCAAAAACAAACCAACCTGTCGAACACCACTGATCTCATCACGAGTACGGTAGGTGCTACCAGGATCAGACATAGAGTGACCATGGTACCTGTAGGTGTCCATTTCCAGAATCTGAACATAACCACCAATAAGACCACATCGTTATACAAATCGACTAAGTAGCATATAGGAATGTTACCCATGCTTATATATATATATATATATATATATATATATATATATATATATATATATATATATATATATATATATATATATATATATATATATATATATATATAGTGGTAGGATCAAGAGAGAAGTAACCAATCGGGGGGAAGCGGGGGAAGCAAAAACTTTTTTTTTTTCGTTTTTTGAAAAAACCTTGTTCACGAACATTATAGATGGGATGAAAATATGAACATTTAATAGAGACACTTTGTGATAAATGTTTTTATTTTGGCGGGAAAACGCTCGAAGAAGTAATATATAACAATTCTCGTGTTTTTCGAGCGTATGTTGAGGTTTTAGCTATTGGGGTTTAGATATTAGGGTTTAGATATTAGGGATTATAGGGTTTAGATATTAGGGTTTAGAAATTTAGGGTTTAGGGTTTAGATTTAGGATTTAGATTGAGTTTTTAACACGAACGGTTTAGAGTTTAGGGTTTAGGGTTTAGGGTTTGGTGTTTTGGGTTTATGGAATAAACCTAAAACACCAAACCCTAAACCCTAAACCCTAAATCGGGCTAAATTTTACTTCACAAAACATGAAAAAAAAACGTTCATATTCTTCACGAACAATATTATCTTGAATGTTATTTTTGTCGATCGTTTTCCCGCCTAAATAATAACATTCATCACGAAGCGTCTCTTCTAAATGTTCATATTTTCGTGTGATCTTGATGCCGGGAAAAAAAAATTCCAAAAAAAACGAAAAAAAAAATAAAAAATTTTGCTTCCCCCCGATTGGTTACTTCCCCATTGAGTACTCACAATAGGTCCGTTTTTCAAAGCATGTTCCTTCGCAAACTTGCAAGCTTGTTTGACAGCAAAGGCATCCATACCATCAACCTGTAGACAGATATGAATTACGATCATTAGCAAGAAGTATAGAAACAACGCAAACAACAGAAAGTATCAGAATGTTCAGTTGAAATTGGGTACCAAACTAACAACATATCTTATAAATCAGATCAACGAAGAAAATTGTTTCATAACAAGTGACATAATTTATATCATGTAAACACATACGAGTGACACTCACCTTCAATCCAGGAACATAGTCCCCTCGCTTGTAGTAAGCGGGACTCTTTGCAGCTCTCCATTCTGCTGTACCCATACCATCTGCAAACCAACCCAAGAAACTTCAATTCGTATGATGTGAAAGAAACGCATACCCAAAAGGTAAATGAACAACCACAATACAAACGAAGTATACTCATATAATTGTTTCCCGAATGCCACTCCTATGCATACTTAAAGCATAATTTTATCTTAGTTTAACCAGTTGCTTCCTAATTACAACAACTGCCAATTTTAAAATCAAGAAACTTCAATTCCCAATTTCTTACACCCAAACTTAAACCAATAACTTCAAACATAATTCACCAAAACCTTCAGTTAACATAATCCCATGAATTTCCGAGCCAACAACTCCATACTAACAAGCAAACAAAAAGATAAACAACACCTAATGGAACTCATCCAATCATACCTTAACACATACACAAACAAACACATACAAATTTCACTGATTCCCATATTTTTTAAACTTATTAGTAGTGTTACCATGTCTACAATCCAACCTCAAAACAATCAAATACATCCACGTGTTAAAGATCATCCACTATATAAACCTAAACTCAAACACAAACACAAAAAATCATAAACAAAAAATACAAAAAAGAAAACCTTACAGTGATTATTCTCACAGACCAAAATAGCAGGCAAGTCCCAAAGAGCAGCCATATTAAGAGCTTCAAACAACTGCCCTTGATTAGCAGCACCATCACCATACATAGCAAAAGTAACATGATCTTCCTTCCTATACTTCTGAGCAAACGCTAAACCACAACCTAATGGCACCTGAGCACCTACAATACCATGACCACCAAAGAAACAAGCATCCTTCTTATAAAAATGCATTGAACCACCTTTTCCATTAGAACAACCATCTTGTCTTCCCATTAACTCTGCAAAACTCTGCAATAAATTGCCACCGCGCCCTAAATAGATACAATGATCACGATACGCAGTGATTATACAGTCCTTCTTTGTAATTGCAGCTTCCATACCTATACATACAGCTTCCTGTCCATCATACAGATGACAAAACCCTCGGATTAGTTTCGATTTGTATAGCGAATCGGCGGCTATCTCCATACGACGCATAAGTGCCATGTCCGTGAAGAATTTCATTAATTCGGTAGGTGTAGTGTCGACGGATCGCGACGGTGGTTCGCAGTTATGGCCGGTGAATGGAACGCTGGTTTCGACGGTGATTGTGGTGGTGTCGTCGGTGGAGAAGTGACGACGGCTGTTGAGGAAAGAGGTTGTGGATGCGGCGGTGGTGAACGGTTTGAGAAGATCGGAGCTCCGGCGAACGAGAGACATGATGGTAGTCGGAGGGTTTCGAGTGATGGATGGATCGAAATGTTAGGTTTTGGTGAAAGGGTAGGAGTGGAGAACATAAAACGAACAAAATGACGCTTCAGAATAAATAAATTAGAGTATTTTTTTTGTTTAAATTATTGGAAAAATATCACCGTTGGTCCCCAAACTTTGTACCATAAATCATGATAGGACCTAAACTTTAATTTCATCACGTTTGGTCCCAAGTTTTCCAATCTAATCATATTTGGTCCCAACAGTTAACATCGTTAGTTTCTCCATTGTTACCTCATTCACGTGATTGGCACACTAGGGGCATATTCGTCTTTACGTTTTAACCAAGGTTTTCCCTAATTTTTGGGTTTATAAAACAAATATGGACCCGTTAATTAACCCGATCAAAATACGTGTTACCACCCGTTGTGTAAAAACCCTAATCTCTAAATTAATTCCAATTCGTTCCCAATTGAAACTATCTGAATCTATGGAATTTTGTTGGTGTGGTCGTAAATAGGGATTCGAACATCATGAATATCACGAAATCCAGGGCGTCGTTACTATGCTTGTTCGATTTAATTGAAATTCAGCATTTATTTTCTTTTAAATTCGTTCGGTATGCTTGTACGATTCAGTTCATTGTTTGATTTGTGTTTCTTGTTGTAAAGTGGTCTAGTTACATATTTTTAGCTTGGTTAGACGTGTGCACGTTCGGTCAACATAATTTCATGGTTGTTGAAGGCAAAGAATGAACAAGAGACGAAATCAAGGAGACTGCAGTGGCTATTAGTTTTAAGTTGGGTCGTTTTTGCTACTTATGTAATGATGTACTAGAATTAATTTGGTTATTTAGTTATGTTTTGGTACTCTCCTTTTAAGTTTAATGTAATGCAGTGCTTTGTAGTTTAACTTCAATGAATGGAATACATTTTGATCCAGTTTGAGATAATATCTTGTCATTGTTAATTGTAATGTTATAAGTAGTAAAAACTCTCCTTTTAAGTTTGTTAATTGTGTTTGCTAATTGCAGTCAAAACTCAAGATCATAAGCAGTCAAAATCAATGATCATAAACAGTCAATTATGGGTTCAAAAACTGACTGTTTATGTAGTTTGCAGTCAAAACTCAAGAATAACCTGAATTGAACTAAGGGTCTATATTTTGCACCTAGATTGCTTTGAAAAAGGCACATAGAACGAACAAGGCCCAAGGTTCTTCTGTGCATTATTTGTCTATTTCAGTAGAGTAATTCATTAGGCCTAAGGTGGTTTAATATTAAGATACTGTGACATAGAATGTGACTTGCACTTGCTCACAATTTTTGGTTTCTAAACATCCAAGCTATTGTGTCTATATTTGCAGTTAAGACTCAAGATCATAGAAACTAATACGTAGTCAATCATGGGTACAAAAACATTCAATTATTGAGTCAAATATGCAACCAAAAATGCAAAATAGTAAGAAATGTTATAATAATAATAATAATATAGATATGGATAGTCAATTTTGGTGTATACATATAGTCAATTTTGGTACACAAAGTATGTATTTTTATATTGAGATTTTAGGCTATAAATACTCATGAATGCAAGCATTAAACTTGCACCATTTCTCACACTTACAAAGTGTTTCTTTCTTTCTCTCCATTATCATCTTTGTTCTTACACTTCATTATTAGTATTCTAAATCAAGAATCAAATCACTAAAGGTAGTTATAAGCCTACTGAATTATAACATCAAGAATCAAACCACTAAAGGTAGTTATAAGCCTACTGAATTATAACATCAAGAATCAAACCACTAAAGGTAGTTATAAGCCTACTGAATTATAACACGTTATCAGCACGATAATCTTAATACTAAATATGGTTGGCTCTGCCACCAAAATGATATATGGTCGGTTATACCACCAAAATGATATATGGTCGGTTATACCACCAAAATGATATATGGTCGGTTATACCACCAGAATGATATAGGTCGGTTATACCACCTGAAAAAATATATGGTCGACACTGTCGCCAAATTTTCATTTATGTTTACTAATATTTATATTTTTGTTATATAACATTTATTTATGATTGCTTACACATGGTCGACACTGTCACCTACTTATCATTTATGTTATATTAAATTTATGTTTAATGTTTATATACTTATGAATATAAATTGACTCTAATTTATCATGATGTTTGTTTTAATTTTTGATAATAGAAAATGTCGAATCTGGAAAAGCTTAAATTTACTCCTTTAGAATCAACTGGAAACAACTACATGCCATGGGTTATAAAAGTAAAAATGCATCTTAAATCAATGGGCATTCTTGAAACCATAAATGAAAACAACACTTGTTCTGAAAAAGAACAAGCTACGGCATGTTGCTTTATTCATCAACATATTGATGAATGCTTACAAAATAATTATGTGACTGTAGAAGATCCCCATGTTTTATGGGAAGGTCTCAAAAGCAGATTCAATAATCAAAGAGAAATTTTACTTCCAGCTGCAATGGAACAATGGAGAACATTAAGGTTCCAAGACTTTAAGAAAGTAAATGAATACAGCTCAGCTCTGTATAATACATGTTCACAACTTAAATTCTGTGGACATGAAATTAGTGATGCAGACATGATGGAGAAAACTTTCTCCACAATGAATGCTGCAAACATCACAGTGCAAAGAAATTTGAGAATGCTAAAGTTCAAAACATATCCTGAACTTAATTCATATCTCTTAGTTGCAGAGCAAAATGATGAGCTATTAATGAAAAATCAGCAATCCCGTCCTACTGGTACACTTGCAATCCCTGAAGCAAATACTGCAAATAATTATAAACAGGGACAAGGACGCGGGCAAGGTCGTGGTTATAATAACCATCACCATCATCATGCCAAAAGCCATAACTATGGTAGAAACCATCCTTATGGTAATGGTAATGGGCGTGGACGTGGTCGTGGCCGTGGTGGTCAAAGAAATAGTAATCCACGAAAATATAAATATCAACCACAAAACAAGCCCATTAAACAAGATGTTGAAGAAAATTCTTCTAAAAATTCTGAAGAATCTTGCTACAGATGTGGTAGAATGGGCCACTGGGCTAATACTTGCCGAACATCTAAACATCTTGTTAAGATGTATCAGGATTCGCTGAAAGGTAAAGAAAAGGAAGTAAATTTTGTGGATAATATTGATCCAACAGTCACTGAGAAACCATCTGATTTATATGAAGATTTCTTGAATGTTTAAGTTGTGTGTCTTTTGAAAAATAAACGATTTAATATCGTCTGTCTTTGTCATTATGTTTGCTAAATGTTTCAGTACTATCTATTTGCGTTTAAAATATTGTGTAATATTAATGTACTCACTATTTATTTCTTATATATGAAGTTCAATATGAATTTTGCTGGAATACAACATCAATCAAGTGGTGGAGATCTCTGTATAGCAGACAGTGGAACTACACACACTATACTTAAATCCGAGAAATATTTTATTGATCTAAAACCAACGGAAGGAACTATACATACAATATCAGGACCTGCTAACTTGATAAAAGGGATAGGAAAGGCAAATTTCATACTACCAAATGGTACAAAATTTTTAATAAATGATGCCTTATTTTCTCCCAAGTCAAGCAGAAATTTATTGAGTTTCTCCGACATATACCTTAACGGGTATGATTATCAGTCAGTGACAACAGAAAATGAGAAATATTTAAGTATCACTGACAAGAGTCATGTGGTTGAAAAACTGCCAAGACTTAGTTCTGGATTACATTATACACATATAAATGTACCAGAAATACATATGGTAGTTAACGAAAAATATATTGATCCTGGTGTATTCAGTTTATGGCATAACAGATTAGGCCATCCAGGATCAACAATGATGAAAAGGATTATTGAATGTACTCATGGACATCCACTAAAGGATAGAAAAATCCATCATGATACAATGGTTCCATGTACATCTTGCTCTCTTGGAAAATTGATAACTAGACCCTCACCACTTAAGGTTGAGAAAGAATCACCAATGTTTCTTGAAAGAATTCAAGGTGATATATGTGGACCAATTCATCCACCATGTGGACCATTTAGATATTTCATGGTTCTAATAGACGCATCTAGCAGATGGTCTCATGTTTGTCTGTTATCAAGCCGTAATGTGGCATTTGCAAAATTTCTTGCCC
The DNA here is from genome assembly GCF_046630445.1 of Rutidosis leptorrhynchoides. Taxonomy (NCBI): domain Eukaryota; kingdom Viridiplantae; phylum Streptophyta; class Magnoliopsida; order Asterales; family Asteraceae; genus Rutidosis; species Rutidosis leptorrhynchoides. Next base: position 344,018,862 of record NC_092337.1, read on the forward strand.
AAATTATTAAATTGAGAGCTCATTTTCCTGATTACACCATTAAAAGGGTGAGACTTGATAATGCTGGTGAATTTACATCTCAAGCATTTAATGACTATTGCATGTCTATAGGAATTGTTGTTGAACATTCTGTTGCTCATGTGCATACACAAAATGGTTTAGCCGAGTCATTGATTAAACGTTTACAGTTAATCGCTAGACCATTGATAATGAGAACAAAACTCCCTGTATCTATATGGGGTCATGCAATTTTACATGCTGCTGCATTGATTCGCATCAGACCAAGTGCAAGTCATAAATATTCCCCCCTACAACTTGCTTTTGGTCAAGAGCCAAATATTTCCCATCTTAGAACATTTGGTTGTGCAGTGTATGTTCCAATTGCGACACCACAACGTACAAAAATGGGTCCTCAAAGGAGGTTGGGAATATATGTTGGATATGAAACATCTTCAATATTAAGGTATATTGAACCTATGACAGGTGACGTTTTTACAGCACGTTTTGCTGATTGTCATTTTAATGAAACATTGTTCCCTAGATTAGGGGGAGAAATGAAAAATAAAGAAAATGATGTTTCATGGTGTGAACCTCAATTAAAGTATCTTGATCCTCGCACAAAAGAATGCGAGACAGAAGTTCAAAAGATAATGCATATACAAGAACTTGCAAATCAATTGCCTGATGCATTTACAGATACAAAAACGGTGACAAAATCATATATACCAGCAGTAAATACTCCAGCTCGAATTGAAATTCCAAAAGCTGGCAATAACGTCACTCATGAATCTTTGCCACGTCAGAAACGTGGAAGACCAATCGGTTCAAAGGATAAAAATCCTCGAAAAAGAAAATCAGCTGATAATGAAGTAAAAGAAAGTGTTCAAGAAGAACCACAAATCAGTACTCCTACTGCAGAGGAGATTGATGATGTCAATACAGAAATTGCAATCAATTATGCATATTCAAAAATATTATGAAACCGAAATGAAATGAAAAATCTTGATGAGAAATTTTCATTTAATGTTGCATATGACATCATGAATAATGATGATGATCCAGAACCAACATCTATGGTTGAATGTCAAAATAGACATGATTGGGCTCAATGGAAAGAAGCAATACGAGCTGAATTAGAATCACTCAATAAAAGAAAAGTTTTCGGATCCATCATTCTCACTCCTAAAGATGTGAAACCTGTAGGATACAGATGGATTTTTGTCCGAAAAAGAAATGAGAAAAATGAAGTTACAAGGTATAAAGCTAGACTTGTAGCTCAAGGTTTTTCTCAAAGACCGGGAATTGATTATGAAGAAACTTATTCTCCTGTTATGGATGCAATTACTTTTAGGTACTTAATCAGTCTGGCAGTTTCTAAAAATTTAGAAATGCATCTCATGGATGTTGTGACTGCTTATCTATATGGATCACTTGATAGTGATATATATATGAAGATACCTGAAGGATTTAAGGTACCAGAAGCATCAAATGCAAAACCCAAAGAAATGTATTCGATTAAATTACAAAGATCTTTATATGGGTTAAAACAATCGGGACGTATGTGGTATAACCGATTAAGTGATTACTTGATAAGCAAAGGGTATACAAATAACCTTACTTGCCCTTGTGTTTTCATTAAGAAAACAACATCCGGATATGTGATCATAGCTGTTTATGTTGATGATCTTAACATCATAGGTACAAATAAAGAGATCCATGAAGCCATTCAACTTCTAAAGAAAGAATTTGAAATGAAAGATCTCGGAAAAACCAAGTATTGCCTTGGTTTACAAATTGAGCATATGCCTAATGGTTTACTTGTACATCAAACAACATATACTGAAAAGATTTTGAAACGTTTCAATATGGACAAGGCAAAACCATTAAGTACTCCTATGGTTGTTAGATCACTCAATGTTGAAGCTGATCCATTTCGTCCATGTGAAGATCAAGAAGACATTCTTGGACCAGAAGTACCATATCTTAGTGCAATTGGAGCTCTTATGTATCTTACAAATTGTACAAGACCTGACATTTCTTTTGCAGTTAATTTGTTGGCAAGGTTCAGCTCTGCTCCTACCAAAAGACACTGGAATGGGATCAAACACATATTTCGATACCTTCGAGGAACTACTGATTTAGGATTATTTTATTCTAACGAATCAAAACAAGATTTGGTTGGTTATGCAGATGCAGGTTATTTATCTGATCCACATAAAGCTAAATCTCAAACTGGATATGTATTCCTAAATGGAGGTACTGCAATATCATGGCGTTCTCAAAAACAAACACTTGTTGCTACATCGTCAAATCATGCCGAAGTGATTGCATTACATGAAGCTACTCGAGAATGTTTTTGGTTGAGATCAATGACACAACTCATTACTGATTCTTGTGGACTAGAACGCGATAAAAGTCCAACAACTATCTATGAAGATAATGCAGCTTGCATAGCACAGATGAAAGAAGGGTATATCAAAAGTGACCGAACAAAACACATACCACCTAGATTCTTCTCATACACTCAAAATCTCATTAAGGACAACCAGATTGAAATGAGATATGTGCAATCTAGCAAAAACTCTGCTGATCTTTTCACGAAAGCACTTCCAACTGCTATTTTCAGAACACACGTTCATAACATTGGCATGAGACATGTTCAAAAGATGTAACAGCTGAAGCGATGTCTACTTGAGGGGGAGTCAACTCCATGCTGCACTCTTTTTCCCTTAGCTAAAGTTTTTTCCCACTGGGTTTTCTTTAGCAAGGTTTTTAACGAGGCAGTAATTTATAGTTGATCTTCAACAAAATAAAATTGCTATCCAAGGGGGAGTGTTATAATAATAATAATAATATAGATATGGATAGTCAATTTTGGTGTATACATATAGTCAATTTTGGTACACAAAGTATGTATTTTTATATTGAGATTTTAGGCTATAAATACTCATGAATGCAAGCATTAAACTTGCACCATTTCTCACACTTACAAAGTGTTTCTTTCTTTCTCTCCATTATCATCTTTGTTCTTACACTTCATTATTAGTATTCTAAATCAAGAATCAAATCACTAAAGGTAGTTATAAGCCTACTGAATTATAACATCAAGAATCAAACCACTAAAGGTAGTTATAAGCCTACTGAATTATAACATCAAGAATCAAACCACTAAAGGTAGTTATAAGCCTACTGAATTATAACAAGAAATATATAGTTTCATTATGTGTTGTGCTATCCCTTATGCAGTCAAATTTCATGACCAAAAACAGTCTAAATATGCAGTTTAACCATCTAAACAAATTCAAAATTCAAAATTCAAAACTGATCTATATGGTCATTAGTAAGTTAAAAAGGGTCAAAGTAAGTCAAAATTGGTCAAAATAGGTAAAAAAAAATTACTGTTTGACTCGGGTGCAATCAAGATAGGTAAAAAAAAATTGTTTGACTCAAGATTGGTCATAATTGGTCCAAAAAAAAAAAACTGTTTGACTAAAGTGCAATCAAGATAGGTAAAAAAAAATGTTTGACTCTGCATAATCATCCCAAAAATTTGGAGAAAAATTAGGGTTCTTTATCCAATAGTGTGAAAGAATGGCGAAATTAAAGGGATTCACATCAACTTCCCGGTTTGTTAGCGTGAAGCATGAATTAAAGTCCTATAACATCGACACAATTGATTGTTGTATACGGTTTTACACGATTCAGTTCATAAAAATTTGCTACCAAATTAAACGAGAACAATCAACTTGTTTGAATGGATTACTAAAGCTATTGTGAACAATCAAGGTAGCATTTGTTAATATTTCATTAGATCACACATTATATCAATTAGTTCATATATATGCTCGTTACTTTTAATAGCATTTGTCAGTGCTTTTGTCTTTTTTAAGAAAAGTTTTTTAATTGTGTTATTGAATGAAAAATGAACAAAATAGCATATGCATAATTGTGCAGTCACAATGGGTGGTAACATGTATTTTGATCCGGTAAACTGTGATGGCCCGTCAAAATCCCTATTGACGTAGCACATCATTCATCGGTCCCATTGCGAGGTTTGCCCTCTATATGATACTTTTTACAAACATTGCATTCATTTCAAAAGACGCGCTTTCTATATAAGAAAGTTTTAAAATCTGTATACATTTTTAAAGCATGTATATAAATGTTTTCGACTTGTGGTGATTTCTACATATAGACAATTCCAATAAATGATAGTTCATAATAATATATCAGTTGACTAAACAGTCAAAATATAATACATATTAATGTTTGAATGCAAAGTTTCCTTGAAAAATATGTCATGTAAGACTCCATGCACATAGCAGTTAAACAGCGGAAGCTTCCATATACCTGAGAATAAACATGCTTAAAAGTATCAACCAAAAAGGTTGGTGAGTTCATAGTTTATCATAATCAATCATTTTCGTAATAGTAATAGACCACAAGATTTAAGTTTCCATAAATATCCGTACACTCGCAAGTGTATAAAAGTATTCTATAAGTTGTTGAGCGCTTCGGTAACCATACTTAACAATTAATGTGGCATATTCCCTTTATTATGAAATCTCCCTTCACTGTACCAAGTGTAGTAAAAACGAAGTACTATGCAACCGTTTACGATACTAGAGCGACTAGCCCGGTTGGGGTTGTCAAACCCGACAGATCTATCAATAGGATTCGCGCTTACATGCTCTTACAACATGTAAATATTAGTTACCAAACTATTAGGGAAAAATATGCAAAGTGGTACAACTCAACGTAGAATATGTTTTTAGTACTTGTGTCCATTTCGTAAAACAGTTATAAAATACGAATGTATTCTCAGCCCAAAAATATATATTGCAAAAGCATTTAAAAAGGGAGCAAATGAAACTCACGTATCAATATTGTGGTTCAATATTGTAGGAAAAGTATGTAGACGCAACGGAAATGATAAATGCAAGGTTGGCCTTTGATTCACGAACAATACCTCCGATCAATACCCATAACCTCCTTATTTAATACCCATGAATTCCTTAGCTTTAAACCATTTGAAAAACCCATTTTGAAATCACTTGAACATAACCTCGTCGTAGTATTTTATGTATATTTTGTAACCATAATACTAATACTACTAATTAATAATAAGATTAAGAATAATAATATTAAGAATACTAATTATAATAATAATAATAATAATAATAATAATAATAATAATAATAATAATAATAATATAGTTAATTACGGAGTAACATATGATCTATATGTGATATGTGTGATTTCAACCAGAACATGAACGTAGTATATATAAGTAAATATAATAATATAATAATATTGAAATAGAATATAATAATATAATATTATAATAAAGTAATAATATGAAAATATGAAAATAAAAACGTGTGAATTATAATTCAATAATATCTGCCGACAGTTTTCATGTACCGGCATTTCGTACTCTGTTGCTAATAATTGACGGGTAAAAATATGAATAAAAATTCCACTTTTTATATTTAAATATATATATATATATATATATATATATATATATATATATATATATATATATCTGTTTTGGTCTTAAGCTTTATAAATTTAGTTGTAAAAAGGTTCGTTTATAAAGTTTATAAGCGTAATATGTGTTTTCCTAGTTTTTGATTCGACAAAGATATATAATATAATATTAATTTAAATATAATAATATAATAAATATAATAATATTGAAATAAAATATAATAATATAATAATAAATTTAGAATCTGATATGAATCGTAAATTTTTAAAAAGTCGTATTTTTAAAATACACCAGTGGTATTTTATGTAACTTATAATTAATAATTTCAATCATGTCGTTTTTATGTGAATAGTAAATGAATAAATTTCGTTTCATTTACTATTCAATGAATAGTAAATGACTTAATTTAAATTCAACTATTTAAGCTACACGTTGTTGTACGTTGTGCTTTACAAATTGTACATTTTTAATTTAACTTCGTTTCTTAAAAAAAATTACAAAAATTATATCATAAAAATAAAATGACTTAATACGTAAAATTTTTAATTTGAAATAGAATCGTTTCATAGTAAATTTTTATCATTTCATATATAAATATTATAAAATTCAGTTTTCTAGAACTAATTATATTCAAAATTATTTTATTAAGAGGTTATAATAATAGAAATTATTATATCATAAAACGTTTTCATTTAAGAAAGTAAAATCATATATAAATCATGGCGGGTTCGAGTTTTAAATTATAGGTTGTTCGTGAATCGTAGGGTAAAGTCCAATGGTTAATTAAATGTATGAAAAAATATTTTAATGCAACACATCAATTTGCTTATCTTGTCGGAGTTATCAGAGTTTAAATTTGACCAAAATTTCTGGGTCATGATAGTACCTACCCGTTAAAAGAAATTTCGTCCCGAAATTTGGCTAAGGAAAGTTGATAACGAAAACGAGGATATTTTCGTATCACGAAATATGATATAACTTGAATTCCTTAAATGAATTTGATTGTTAGTATAATCCTTATCAAAGAAAATGATAAGATCGATGAATGGAGTATTTCGAGTACCCTAAATGGGTCGGGTTCCGTTTTATGATAAGCACAAGTTCAATAAATTTCTCACTATTGAGAAATACAAATGAAATGATAAAGATTTCTCCGGAAATACGATAGATAGGATTTCAAATGAGCATAACTAGTGTTATAAGCAGAAAGAAAAATGTAATGGCACGATTATATTAGCAAACTACTGGAATCACGGAAAGTATAGAACTATCAAGAAAATACATTCTTGGTATGTTCAGATGTTAAGTAAAATAAAAGAGTCGCGTAACATGGTACATGGTGAGGGTAATGTTGATCAAGTACTACCTTCATCATGTGCCATTAGAACTTCCGCATGACTTACTATAATATAATCACGTTGATCGGGCGTCATTATATTACACTAACTCATGCTTTCATTCCAACACTACTCCAAATATCAAGAATTTTAAATTCTAATGTTACCGAAATTTAGGAACTAAAATAGTTTCCTTTATGATTTATTACAGATAGCGCGAAGAGATAATTAATTTCGGACAAGAATAGTTATGAAGGTATTTTTCAGAAATATTGAGGATATTTATAATGGAAGATATGATGATATCTTAGAATTTCTAAGATCGAAGGATGATGAAGAGAAAAAAATCCGCAAGAGTTTAGAATATGTAAGGAGCAAGGGATTCGCTAAAGATTTCAGCAGACACTGAATCATTTGGATTCTTTGAAGATAGATTTAGTCTTTGTGATTTATCCACAGCCTCCTTCATGGTTTGCTCTATCCGTTTTTCAGTACCAAATTTTCTCATTTTCTGAGCTTTTTCAACACGCTATTCTTTATCATCAAACTTTTGACTGTTAAGGTCATTTACAGTTTTTGCTGCTTCATCAGCTTTTCAAAATTCCAAGAATTGATTTGTAAACTGTGGTGCTTTCAAGAATTTTGAATTAGAGTGTTTGAACACAGGTTGTATCCGTTAGTATATGATAGTGGAGGTGAAATCATCGCGAATTATGAAAGATACGAATAATATTCTCCTCGGTTTTATGAATAACATTTTGAATTCAAAGTTTGGTTTCGAAGGATGTAGGAATTTAATATTGATGACACTTCTTAAATCTTGACTTGAATTTTGATTTGTCAAAATCAGAATATGTAATTGAATTGGCATGAAAAATGGTTGTCTTGATTTTTGTGAAATGATGTAAATTGCTATGAAAGGAGAGAGTATAATTAACGATTGTTGAAATATCATTGAAAATGTACAGCGTAATATATTAGTGTGAACTTAAGTATTTCTCGGGTATTACCTACCCGTTAAAATAAAATTTCACAATTAATATTTTGTACAAAAGAATTTTTATTGCAGTCTTTATGAAAATATATGTATGTATATTTTCTTCAGATGTAATATGAATTTAATGAGTTAATATTATATTAATCTCATTTGGTTTAAGGTTGGAACTAGAAATGAATAATTCTTAAAGCTTTAGAGATTACACAATCTTTGTGTAACACCCCGTTTTTCTAAACATGACTCTCGGGGCGTCATTTGAAATCCAAGAATGATTATTTAATAGTTTGGATGTAATGCATTGACCACGATTGACTTTGGGATGTTTTAAAAGTGAAATTGGAGTACATCAGGTAAACTGTCGAGTTTGAGTGCAGTTTGTCGCGTTCTGGTGCGTCGCGTTCCGTGACAAACATGCTTGAAACGAGACAACTTCTGATGGTGATTTCTGTCCACTTTGTCGCGTTTGAGTGTTGTGTGTCACGTATTGGTGTCGCGAAACGCGACAAGGTGTCGCAAAACGCGACAAATGTCGCTATAATGACATTATTAACCCATTTTAATGGAATCTTTTGAGGGTGTTTGATGTCGTAGGGGGTGTATACAAAATACTATTAAATTTTACAAGGAAATACTATTAAATACGATACAATTTTACACAAGATATTTATTTATTTAGAGAATGGATATACTTAAACCTTGCTACAACACTTATAGGCAGTGTACCTAATCGTACAGTAGTGTAGTTTTTAGTAAGTCCGGTTCGTTCCACAGGGAAAATCTTTAAACAAAGCTTAACGCTATATTAGTTTACTTTTATAAAAATACATATATATATATATATATATATATATAAGTAATATTATTATTATAAAGGGGGGTTTTTACCGTTTAATGACCGGTTTGTCGATTTTAAAACTTTAGTCGCAGTTAAAACCAAATGTAAAATATTAAAAATGAATACAAGACTTAAATTAAAGCATAAAGTAAATAACGATAATGAAATTGCGAATAATAAAAGTGCGATAAAATAAACTTGCGATAATTAAAAAGTACGATAATTAAAAGTGCAATTAAATATAAAATAAAGGAAATTAAATATGAAATAAAAGAATTATGCTTATTTAAACTTCCGTAATCATGATGTTTGACGTGTTGATTTTTGTTTTATGCCCATGGGTTAATTGTCCTTTGTCCTGGATTATTTAATATGTCCGTCTGGTTTTTGTCTATAACAGTCCATCAGTCATAAATATAAAGTGCGAGTGTCCTCGTCAAATTATCCTTATACCCGAAGTTAAATATTCCAACTAATTGAAGACTTAAACTGTAACAAGATTTTAATACTTTGTTTAATAATTACACCAGGTTGTCGACTGAGTGTAATCCAAGGTTTTAATATTTTGTTATCAATTATACCAAGTGTCCTTGTACATAATTTCACCCCTGTTTTAATTATTCTAGTGGCTATTAATCCATTCCCGTGTCCGGTTAAATGAACGATTATTCATACATATAAATACCCCGCCCATCGTGTCCGATTGAGTGTATATGGTAATTTATAGGGACGCCCAATTGTAAATCTTTATATTAACATTAACAAACTATCATTTAGTTAAACAAATATAAAACCCATTAATAGCCCATAGTCTAATTTCCACAAGTGTCGTTCTTTTGTCCAAACCCCAATTATGGTACAAAGCCCAATTACCCCATTTTAGTAATTAGCCCAACATCATGATTACTTCGTTTTAAATAAGCATAATAATAACTTAGCTACGAGACATTAATGTAAAAAGGTTGAACATAACTTACAATGATTAAAAATAGCGTAGCGTTATACGGACAGATTTTCGACTTACACCCTTACAATATTCGCTAACATACCCTTATTATTAGAATTATAATTAAAATTAAAATATAAATTATATATATATATTACGTATGAGGAGAAGAAGAAAAAAGATGATATTTTACGTTCAGAATGCGCGAGCTTTATAGGGGGTTTCTGAATTTGGGGCTCCGCGACTCGCGACCTTTTTGGCCTTCAAACTCCGCGAGTCGCGGAGTTTACTTTTACAGCTCAGAGGAGTTTGGCTCTTTGTTTACCGACGGTTTAAATATAAATATAATATATTAAATAATTATAAGAATTATTTAAATATTATATTATATTTATGTGCATAGTTGACTTGTAATTTTTAGTCCGTTGCGTCGAGCGTTGAGAGTTGACTCTGGTCCCGGTTCCGGATTTTCGAACGTCCTTGCGTACAATTTAATATCTTGTACTTTGCGTTTTGAATCTTGTACTCTTGTAATTTCGAGACGTTTCTTATCAATAATTGGAACCTCTTTGATTGTCTTTTGTACTTTTGAGCTTTTTGGTCGTTTGCGTCTTCAATTCGTCGAATCTGTCTTTTGTCTTCACCTTTTATTATTTAAACGAATATCACTTGTAAATAGAACAATTGCAACTAAAAGCTTGTCTTTCTTGAGGAATAATGCTATGAAATATATGTTCGTTTTTAGCATTATCAAATATTCCCACACTTGAGCGTTGCTTGTCCTCAAGCAATATCGTCTTAAAATACTAGAATCACTTCTTTATTCTTCACACTTTGTACATCGGTGATTTTTATACGGTGGTATAAACAATGGTAGTAACGATATGGTTTACAATCCCACATGACTATAAAAATTTAGATCCATTAAGAAAATTGGATCTTTATGAAAACATTTGATCTTTTGAAATCTAGTTTTTACCCTAGATAAGTTTTCCGGAATAACCCTTTACCGGTGTTTGCAAAATATTTTTGTGGGTTTGGTGGGTTTCAGATTTGAAAATTTTAGCTCAAAACTTATGGTTTTGTGTCACCCACTTGCTAACCTTGTATTTGGAAAGCAACACGTCCAGTTTACTTGTCCCGTATATTACCTTTCGGTAAACTACCGTCCGGTTGTAAAGGAAAGCGTTGAACAAGCAACTGTTAAGGCAATGTCCCCTGACATGCTTTTAATTATGGTCTATAACGTGTCGGACGCAATTACTATCCTTGGTAGGAGCAATAGTAAAGCTCACCCTTATAATTTTTCGGTATGGCACAAGGTCCTGTCTTTGATCATGCTATGCAACCACCGTTCTTACGGTTGACACCCGATTTGGTTCAGGTGACCTAATGAATTCCAGGTGAATTCCTAGGATTTTACGTTCAATGGTAATGAACGCATTGAAAATAGGGTTTTCAGAAAATAAATCGGTTTGTAATTTTGATCAAAATATTTTCTCGTTCAAGCTCGAGTTTAGATATCATTGAATTCCATGAGTTTGTAATTCTCAATCTTTAAGGTCAATCTATAGGATTGAGTAATATCAGTCTTAAAAGCTAATTTTTAATCTTTAAGGAGATTATCCTTTCTGGGGATCTGATTCATTAGTCTTGTCCAGCTAATTTGCATGGTGCCCCCCCATTGTACGAGATAAATCCTTCTCATGGTTAGGATAAATCTGACCACTTGGCGACCCTGTTTAATGCTGAGGTCCGTGGATTTCCTGCTGATTTTAGTGATGACTTTTCTAGATTTTTCGTCAACCTACAGCTGGTCTGGACGACAACTTCATGACCTAAATCAAGAAGCGCGTGTCTTTTTCGGAAGACTTTACTTCCTTTTAATGATGGAATTGATTCATCGTGTAGATCCATCTCTTCTTTTCTTTTATCGGGTAAAACAGTTTAGTTTAGTCCAAAGCAAAAGTATTTTCAGTTATTTGTTACAGATATATGTGACATATGTTTAAGATAACTTGGTAAATTTTCCCACACTTGGCTTTTATTTTCCTTTTTATCGTCCTCTATTCCATTTTAAATGAATTTTAACATTTTGGTTTGTTTCTCAATTTATGTCCTTTTTGAGGTAACAATAATTTCGGTGTTAAAACCTAGTTTTATCGTTCATAAATATGTATAAACATGATTTTTAGTTCATTTAATTGAAAATTTTGAAAAATTTTACTAGAATTGGGTAGTAAGTATATAAGACCAGGGCTGTTCTTTATTATCAGAGAGCACTAGATTCTAATACAACTACTGCTTTACTAGTATTTTTAATGGTAACCAAGTGTATAAAGTAAAAATTTTTAAAATCCGAAAGAATTTAACCCCTTCCCACACTTAAGATCTTGCAATGCCCTCATTTGCAAGAAATCAGTAACAATTTAAATTATTGAGGGTGATTTGTGTGAAAATGATTAAATTTTACCAAAGTTTCCAAATATATTGGCGTTTGTTTGCTGAATGATAAATGGTGCACATCATTTGTTCATTCCGTCTTGTTGTTATTTCACATATATTTTGCATCTTGTCGTCAAAATTAGTTGCTTTTGCTGAACTTAATGCCAGTATTTGAAAATGCGTTGTTTTACCCTGTTGTGTACATAAGATAAACTGCAAATATATATACATATTTTTGAAGTTTGGTATATTACCCCACATTCAAAAATTATTAAAATCTAAGAATAAAAGTTAGATAATTATAAAAATGATTACAGCATTAACAAAAGTATTAAACGTATCAATAATTACAAATTACAAAATAAATAAAACTAAGTATACTAGGGATGATACTGGTACCAATAGGGGTTCCAGGCATAACCATAGGTGCTATAGAATGCTTCGGCAGGGTCATACGTAGGATACGGTGGCTGCATCTCTATAGACCAGGGAGGGAAGATGGGTTTCGGTGTAGGAATATAGTTTCTACCTATATGTTGGCAATGAGCTATGATTTGGTTCTGATGAACTTGCCAATCTTCAAATGCTCTCTGTCTAGCATTTTCGTATTCCTGAGAAGCTATAAACCTTTGCATTTCTTGCATCTCATTCCCCCTCCTACATTACCTTGCTGTTGGTTTCTCTCCACCTGTGGATGTCTACCATGGTATCGTACTGCGGCGTTATTTCGCCTCTTCAAAACTTTCGCACCATGGTATACATTTAAACCTATAGTATCGCGGGGTTCTGGTTCTTCTACTAATAATCCCCCCCGACTTATATCCACACCGAGATATTCACCAATCAAAGTAATAAAAATACCACCTCCTATTATGCTATGCGGTCGCATCCCCCGAACCATAGCTGATAAATAATAACCCACACAATACGGTATACTTACAGCGCTTTGTGGTCTCGAATACACATATGGTAAAACAAATCCTGTTCATTTACTTTTTCCTTGTTTTTACCCCTTTGTGTAATCGAATTAGCTAAAAACCTATGAATCACTCTTAATTCGGCTCTATCTATATCCAAATAAGAGTAATTTCCCCCTTTGAAACGGTGATGGCTTGTCATTTGACTCCACACACCGTGTGTATCAAAATTTTCATCTATCTTTCTACCGTTTAGTATCAATCCTCTACAATCGGCAGACGCTAACTCCTCAGGCGTATATATACGTAAAGCCTGAGCCATGTCCAGTAAAGACATGTGGCGCATCGAACCGCCTAACAAAAATCTAATAAAAGAACGATCGGTTAAACTAGCTACCCGATCATTCAACTCTATACTACATAACAATTCTTCACACCATACTTTATATACAAGTCTACGCATGGTGAATAAATGTACCCAGTCATTAAAAGAAGAATTACCATACCTCTGTACAAGTAATTCCCTAATTGGCCCGGCCAATTCTACAACTTCTAAGGGTCCCCATTCTATGACCCTCGGTACCTCAACAACCTTAGAATGAAGAGTATGCAAACCCCTTTGATATTTTGGATAATCTATCCAAAGTCTGTCAAATCTCAGGTTCGGGTGCAATTCTTCCAAGTGCATATCAGAAAAGGTCATGACTGGATGAGGTATATCCTGCTTGTAGTAGTTATCCACCTCCTGTTGTTCCACATTTTCAGCAGGAGCATTGCGGGCTTGGGATGAAGATTCACCCCTTTCAGTCTGCAAAACACATCAAACACAATTTTTTGTGCATCCAAATATGCATTAGTGTCAGCAAAATCATCAATCAAAATAATTACAATGACATGATCAATTTATATCAAACTTAAGCTTATTTTCATATTTTCATCAAATCTACACTTTTTCAAATAAGCATATACGAAAATGTTCGCCAAGTTCATAAGCATTTAACTCAAATAACATGTCAAAATAATCATTACTAGCAATTAAACAAGTCTCAAATGGCATTATCTTTCAAAAATCAAGTTCATGAATTTTAGACTTGAAAAAGTTCACTTTAATTCTCAAAATCATGTTTAGGCTCAAATTTTGGATCATTTAACTACCTAGACATGTTACACTACTCAATTTAGCAACAATTCATGACAAAAATCGGCCATAACCTGTTTATATCAAAAAGCCCCAAATTTGCTCAAGAACACAAACCCTAGATTACTCAAAATTTGAAGTTTAAGGCTTCTAATCATGTTAAACAGCATCAATCTAGGTTATACAGGCATAATACATAAACAATTTAAGCATAATTACACTAAAAAGCATCAAAATCAAATTGGGGAAAAAAAATTGCTCAAGAACACTAATTTCGGATTAAATGGTGTTTAGGTGTAGAAATTTGCCGTTTTTCTTGAGTAATTCCTAGATAGCATCCTTCTCAACATGATTTTAGTAAAAGATTTGGTGATTAACGGTTAAAAATTGTGATTTTGGGGGTTTTTTCTCGGTTTTTTTCGTGCAGTTTTCGCAGTATTTTTGAGTTGTGGTGTGTGGTTTGAGCTGTTCTTGCGTTTTATTTTTTTTCTGTAAATTGGTCCTCCCGCGACTCGCGGAGATTTCCCCTTCAAACTCCGCGAGTCGCGGAGTTTGCTATTTTTTTTTTTTTATATAATCATTAACTTATAAAACAATTAAGTATTTAATTTTTAAAATTTTGTTTCCCTTGTTATTTAGGACGAGGTCGTTTCGGATCGATGTCCTAGTCCGTCCTTCGACAAAATTTTAAAATTTGTCTTTTTGTAGCGATTGTTTTAAAAGCTAAGATTTTTTTTTTTTTGTTTTTTAATGTTTTTGGCATACTTTAATTCAATAAGATTAAAAATAATGATAATAAAAGTTCTCGTCCCTCCCTCGGGTAAAGCAATTTCGGTTCAAAGACATAGTCTTTAACTTAAGACGAATTTTAAAAATCATATTTTAACTTAATGAGATAAAGTAAATTTTTGTTTTTAAATTCACACAACTTAAATATAAAATTCAAAATTAATATTAAAATTTCACACCAAACTTAAAATTTGAAATGCATAAAATTAAAAATTCATATTTTAAAAATTAAAAATTCACACCAAACTTAATTTAAAAATTCATATTATAAATTCATACCAAACTTATATTAATTTTTCAAATATTTACAATTTTAAAAATATTGTTTTTACAAAGTTTACAATATTAATTTAAGATTGATATATTAATTTTAAAAACATGGTAAAAATAAAATTAAAAATCTTTTTGTCTTTTTATCCCACTTTAATCAATCAAATATTATCAAAAATATGCGCCCCTCTTTTCGGTAAAGTAATTTCGGTTCCAAGACCTAATTTAACTCATGACGAATTTTTGAAATATTTTGGGTTGATTGTTTAAAGATATTTATACCTTAAGAATAAACGTTAAATTTCGCAGTGATGTAATAAATTTTTGAATGATATCAATAATTTCGGTCGTCAAACCTAATTTTATTCAATACCAATTTAATACTTTTTAGCGAACAAATTAGCGTTTATTATCAAAAGGTTAAAAATAAAAATAAAAACTGTACAGACATACCTGTGAAATACATTTCTTAGTTATATGATCTATCCCATTCATAAGATAGTCGGTTTAATTGGTTTTTCATGGCTACATAGGCGTAACCTCGAGCATTCAGTGTCTTTTCTTCTAAACATATGAACGGTCCGTCTCTGCATAAAGTAACAAATTCGGTATTTGAATAGGTTTGATTATTTGAACATTTACCTCCATGTGACCATTTTCCGCATTTGTGACATCTTTCTAGGTGTCGTGCTCTTCTTTTCGCTGCGGATTTTGATTTTCCTTTACCAAATTGTAACTTATTATCTTCGCATCTGGATTCTTTTCTAACTCCGTCCATTCTTTCTCTGATTACTGATACTATTTCACTTGGTAGTATGTCATTATTTCTTTTAGTAATCAAAGCGTGTAGCATTAGACCATGGTTTAGTTCACAGGCAGTCTTCATTTTGTAAAAACCTAAAAAAAATAAAAATTCAGAATGGGGGGAGAAGACTAGTTCTTTAGGGTCTGCTAGGGAAAGACCATTCGGGTTCCATTTTCGAGAACTACACGAAAACAGACAATCTAACTTTAACAGAAATACATATTATCTTTTAAAGACTTGATTCTCCCCACACTTAGTTAGCTGTGGTGTCGAAATTGTGATTAACTTCGTTGTCGACTTCCATCAGACCATGTATGTAATGTTTAACTCTGTGACCATTAACTTTAAATTCAATCCCATTTGAATTTATTAATTCTATCGTTCCGTATGGGAAAACTCTTTTGACTATGAATGGTCCAGACCATCTTGATTTCAATTTTCCAGGAAATAGCTTGAATCGTGAATTGAAAAGAAGAACTCTGTCTCCTTCTTTAAATTCTTTTGAACTTCTGATTCTTTTATCATGCCATTTCTTCGTTCTTTCTTTATAGATTAACGAATTTTCGTATGCTTCATGTCTTAATTCTTCTAATTCGTTTAGTTGACTTAATCGTAGACGTCCAGCTTCATGTAAATCAAGATTACATGTCTTCAAAGCCCAAAATGCTTTGTGTTCAATTTCTACTGGAAGATGACATGCTTTTCCATAAACAAGTCTAAAAGGTGTGGTTCCAATTGGAGTTTTGTAGGCTGTTCTAAAAGCCCAGAGTGCATCCTCCAATTTAATGGACCATTCCTTTGGATTTGATCCTACGGTTTTCTCTAGAATACGTTTTAAAGCTCGGTTGGTATTTTCAACTTGTCCACTTGTTTGTGGATGATATGCGGTGGAGATTTTATGAGTTACTCCATATCTTTTAAGAACTTTCTCAAGTTGATTATTACAGAAATGAGTACCCCGATCACTTATTAAAGCTTTCGGTGTTCCAAACCTTGCAAAAAGACGTTTTAAAAAGTTGACTACAACTCGTGCATCGTTAGTTGGGAGAGCTTGTGCTTCTTCCCATTTAGATACATAATCAATGGCTACGAGTATATATAGATTATTATGAGATTTTGGAAATGGACCCATAAAGTCAATACCCCAAATATCAAATACTTCACATACTTGGATGATATTTTGTGGCATTTCATCACGTTGACTTATTTTTCCGACCCTTTGACATGCATCACAGGATTTGCAAAGAAGGTGTGCGTCTTTGTAAATTGTAGGCCAATAGAATCCAGCTTCATAAACTTTTCTTGCTGTTAGTTGAGGCCCATAATGCCCTCCTGTTGGTCATGTGTGACAATGGTTTAATATTTTACTATCTTCATCTCCAAATACACATCGGCGTATTATTTCATCGGGACAACTTTTAAACAGATGTGGATCTTCCCAAAAATAGTGTTTTATATCACTGAAGAATTTCTTTCGTCTTTGGTACGATAATCCTTTCTTAAGGAATCCACAAACTAAGTAGTTTGCATAGTCTGCAAACCATGGTATTTCTTTATAATCTATCTTTAATAGATATTCATCAGGAAAGTTGTCTTGTATGGCCGATTCATTTAGAACTTCTAATTCGGGATTTTCAAGACGAGAAAGATGATCAGCGGCGAGATTTTCTGCTCCTCTTTTATCTCGGATTTCAATATCAAATTCTTGTAGGAGTAAGATCCAATGGATTAATCTTGGTTTAGCATCTTGTTTTGAAAATAGGTATCTAAGAGCAGAATGGTCGGTATAGACCACCGTTTTTGCTAGAACGAGATATGATCGAAATTTGTCAAAAGCAAAGACAATAGCAAGGAGTTCTTTTTCAGTAGTTGTATAGTTCGTTTGTGCTCATTGTAATGTCTTACTAGCATAATATATAGGTTGAAATCGTTTTTCAATCCTTTGTCCTAAAACGGCTCCCATTGCAAAATCACTTGCATCGCACATTAGTTCAAATGGTAGATTCCAATTTGGTGTTATCATGATCGGTGCATTAGTGAGTTTCTCTTTAAGAATGTTAAAAGATTTGATACACTCATCTGAAAAGATGAATGGAGCATCCTTTTCTAGGAGTTTATTCATAGGAGTGGCAATTTTAGAAAAATCTTTTATGAAACGTCGGTAAAAACCGGCATGCCCTAGAAAACTCCTAACTCCTCTAACATTGGTGGGATGTAGAAGTTTAGCAATTACATCTACTTTAGCTCTATCCACTTCAATTCCTTCTTTTGAAATTTTATGTCCAAGAACGATGCCTTCTTTAACCATGAAATGGCATTTCTCCCAATTAAGAACTAGATTTGATTTTTCGCATCTAATTAGCATTCGTTCCAGATTAACTAGACATGATTTAAATGTATCACCGAAGACTGAAAAGTCATCCATGAATACTTCCATGCTTTCTTCTATCATGTCATGAAAAATCGCCATCATACACCTTTGAAAGGTTGCAGGGGCGTTACAAAGTCCAAATGGCATGCGTTTGTAAGCAAAAGTAGCATAAGGGCACGTGAATGTGGTTTTCTCTTGGTCCTCGGGTGCTATTGGAATTTGAAAATATCCGAAAAATCCATCTAGAAAACAATAGTAACTATTTCCGGCTAATCTTTCCAACATTTGATCTATGAAAGGTAAGGGAAAGTGATCTTTTCTGGTGGCGTCATTTAATTTTCTATAATCAATACACACACGCCATCCTGTTACAGTCCTAGTAGGAATAAGCTCATTTTTCTCATTTGTATTGACAGTCATACCACCCTTCTTAGGCACGCATTGAACTGGGCTTACCCATGGACTATCAGAGATTGGATAAATTAAACCTGCATCTAGCAGTTTAATAATTTCTTTCTTAACTACATCTTGCATATTAGGATTTAGTCTTCGTTGGCGTTGCACATACGTTTTATGATCTTCTTCCATAAAGATTTTATGTGTGCAATACGAAGGACTTATTCCTTTAATATCATGAATCTTCCATGCAATGGCTGGTTTATGAGCTTTCAACACAGAAATGAGTTGTGATTTCTCATTTTCAGTAAGAGAAGACGATATTATTACAGGTAATTCAGATTCACCATGTAAATAAGCGTATTCCAAATGGTTTGGAAGTGGCTTTAACTCTAATTTCGGAGGTTCTTCTATCGATGATTTGTATCGATATCTGTCTTCTTCTTTTAGCATTTGAATTTCTTCTGTTGTTGGTTCATATCCATTAGCTATAAGTGTAGCTAACATTTCAGCTTCATCAATTGGTTCATTACCTTCTCCTAAAGAACATTCTCCTGTTCCTTGTAATTCTGGAAATTCTTCTAATAATTCTGCATGTGCATCTATAGTTTGAATATAATAACATGTATCATCTGCAGATTGTGGTTGTTGCATTGCTCTATCAACTGAAAAGGTAACACTCTCATCCTCTATACTTAGGGTCAGTTTCTTACCGAACACGTCTATCATTGCTTTAGCCGTGTTTAAGAATGGTCTTCCTAATATGAGAGGAACTTGAGAATCTTCTTCCATGTCCAAAACAACAAAATCTACTGGAAATACTAAAGTACCAACTTTAACTAGCATGTTCTCCATTATCCCTCTAGGATATTTTATTGATCTATCAGCTAGTTGTATGCTTATTCTGGTTGGTTTCAATTCTCCAAGGTCTAGTTTAGTGTATAGTGAATACGGCATTAGATTTATACTAGCACCTAAGTCTGCCAATGCTTCTATTGAACTAAGACTACCCAGAAAACATGGAATTGTGAAACTTCCTGGATCAGATAATTTTTCTGGTATCTTATTCAACAGCACTGCTGAACAATTTGCATTCATAGTAACAGCCGAGAGTTCTTCCATTTTCTTTCTATTTGTGATTAGATCTTTCAAGAATTTAGCATATCTAGGCATTCCTGAAATCACATCAATGAAAGGAAGATTTACATTTATCTGTTTAAACATATCCAAGAATTTGGATTGCTCGGCTTCAAGTTTCTCTTTCTTCATTTTACTCGGGTAAGGAAGTGGTGGTTGGTATGGTTTAACATAAGGTTTATCCTTAACTGTGTTATTTTCATTAACCTTTTCAACTACCGGTTCTTTTTCCTTATCTTGATCAGGTTGTGGTTCTTGTGGAGTAGGAATGGCTTCATCAGAAGTTACAGGTATTTCAGGTGGTTTAAGTGTTGTACCACTTCTTGTGGTAATGGCTTTAGCTGTTTTATTCCGGGGGTTAGCATTTGTATCACTAGGTAGACTTCCCGGTTTTCTTTCACCTATTAACCTTGCTAGGTTACTCACTTCTTGTTCCAGATTTTGAATAGAAGCTTGTTGATTTCTAAATGCTTGAGCATTTTGTTCATTGGTTTGTTTCTGAGATGTGAAAAACTGTGTTTGAGTTTCAACTAGCTTTGTCATCATATCTTCTAAATTCGGCTTTTTATCATCGGTTTGTTGTGGTGGTTTGTTTTGAAAATTAGATCTTTGCTGATTATAAGTATTATTGGATACTTGTTGATTGCTAGGACCTTGTTGGTTGTTGTATGGAATATTTCTGTTATAATTCTGGTTTTGATTGTAAATCGGTCTTGGCGGTTGATAATTATTCTGATAATTATTTCCAGGCCTTTGGTTTATGTATGAAATATTCTCTCTTTGTTCCATTGTTAATTCAATACTGAGACAATCTTTTGTCAAATGTGGTCCTCCACACTGCTCACAACTAATTCGTATTGAGTGAATATCTTTAGTCATCTTTTCCATTCGTCTCTCCACAGCATCTATCTTTGCAGAAATGGAATCTAAGTCATGGCTAGAATCGGCTCTAGCTGCTTTAGATGATCTAACGATGTCTTTTTCTTGGTGCCACTCATGTGAGTGGGAAGCAGTATTATCAATAATTTTGTAAGCATCAGTTTCGGTTTTCTTCATAATAGAACCACCAGCTGCTATATCTATGTCTTTTCTTGTAGTGATGTCGCATCCTTGGTAGAATATTTGTACTATTTGACAGGTGTCTAAACCATGTTGCGGACATCCTCTTAACAACTTTCCATATCTAGTCCACGCCTCATATAGAGTTTCATTTGGTTTCTGTGTGAACGTAACAATTTCTGCTTGAAGTCTTACGGCTTTAGATGCAGGAAAGAATTATTTAAGAAATTTGTCAACTAAAACATCCCATGTATCAATCGCCCCTTCAGGTAACGATTCCAACCAATCTTTGGCTTCTCCCTTTAAAGTCCAGGGAAATAACATGAGATATATCTGTTCATCCTCCACTTCTCGGATTTTAAATAGTGTGCAGATCCTATTAAAGGTACGTAGATGTTCATTTGGATCTTCCTTCGGCGCACCACTAAATTGGCATTGATTAGTCACCATGTGTAGAATTTGTCCTTTGATTTCATAATCTGACGCATTAATGTCTGGATGAGTAATTGCGTGACCTTGGCCAGTGCGTTTAGCTCTCATTCGGTCTTCCATACTTAAAGGTTCCAGATTCTCCATAATTGAATTTGTTGGATCAGTATCACTAGATGATTCTGATTTAATGGTTCGTTCCTCAACAATCTCTGTTTGAATAATTGGTGGCTCCGGAGGAAAGTTTAATGGTTCAGGATCTACGAACCGTTCCTGAATATTTTCCGGATTCTCAATTGTGAGGTCGGATTCAAAAAATGGATTATCGGAAATTTGAACTGAAGTACTTGGTCGACTGGATGACGATTCTAAAGAAAAATCAACGGCGGTTATATTTGCTAAATGTCTTGATCTAGTTACAGGTGGTGAACGTACAAAAGGTGGTGAACGTCTTGCTCGGTGCATTCACTGAATATCCTATTAGTTTTTAAAAGGAAAGAAAAATTATAATAAGTTATCCAACCAATAGACTTTTCTGATTTTGCCCACGTTTCGAATAGCCAAAAGATGCAGCAGAGGGGCAGGATTCGTTTGGTCTCAATATAATTGAGGACTGTTTGGCTCCAATAACCCGGTCCACGTACAAATCCAACTATTACTACGAACCAGAAAATTTTGATGTCTATTAATTTAACCACTCAAAATAAATTTTCGTAATTTTAAGAAATTTAGATAAGAAGTAGAATAAAAATCTATGTCCTAAAACTAGAATAGCGAGAAATAAGAAAGAAAAAGAGTTCGTCGAAAAAGGTCGAAAAAGAAAAATGGTTGAAAAATAAAAGGTGACGGAAAAATAAAAGAAACTTATAAAAATTTAAAAATACTTGACTAACCTAACCTTATTACTACAACTAACTTAAAATTATAATCGCAAATTGAGATTACTAATTGGAATGATAATTGATACATAGGTAAAATTCGTCTAAAAATATTAAAGCTTACAAGAAAAACTAAATCCCAAATGGAAATAACTTAAAAAGAAACTAAAACTTAAAAAGGCGTCGCAAAATTCTAAAGCACCTAAATCTTAGTCTAAAGAAAAAAACACTTAAGGAATTCTACGGCAAAGCCTAAAAATCTAGGAGTAAAAATAACTATGGCAAAAACTAAGTTTAAAACTAAATATGAGCTAAAAATACAAATATTACGTTAAAGCGATTGAAAAGGGGCAAAATATAAAAATATACAAAAAGTTGTAAAAAGTACAATTTTTATAAAAATATTATTTTTATATTATTTATTTTATTTTATTATTAATTTTACAATTTAATTAAACTTAATAAACTAAAATATAAATTAAATAAAACTTAAATTAAACTAAAACTAATTATAATAATAATAATAATTAGGTTTTATAATAATAATTAATTAATAATTACTCCGTGATTAATTGCAGTAGGGTTTCTGTCGGTGTCAGAATTACTCCGCGAGTCGCGGTATTTAATGCATCAAACCCCGCGAGTCGCGGGGTTTAGAATTTCAACTGACAGGTTTAATTTCAACGCGTTTTTCTTTATTTATTTATTTATTTTATTTTCTGTTTTTAAATATGTGTATTAATAAAACTTTATATTTAAAACTTAAATAAAAATAGAATCACTTTATAATTTTATAAATAAAAATCTTAAAACTAGATTTATATATATATATTTTTTTTTATATTTATATGTTTTTAAATAAAAACAAAATACTTAAATAAAACTTATGTTTTTATAAAAACAAAGAAACTTTATAAAACTTAAATATTTATCAAACTCCTAAAAATATTTATATTTTTGTTTTTCTTTTTATATTTTCGAATATTTAAAACGTTTTTTTTTATATTAGCGTTGCGCTTCCGGCTTTTAAGAGAGTTCCCCGGCAGCGGCGCCAAAAATACTTGATGTCGTAGGGGGTGTATACAAAATACTATTAAATTTTACAAGGAAATACTATTAAATACGATACAATTTTACACAAGATATTTATTTATTTAGAGAATGGATATACTTAAACCTTGCTACAACACTTATAGGCAGCGTACCTAATCGTACAGTAGTGTAGTTTTTAGTAAGTCCGGTTCGTTCCACAGGGAAAATCTTTAAACAAAGCTTAACGCTATATTAGTTTACTTTTATAAAAATACAAATATATATATATATATAAGTAATATTATTATTATAAAGGGGGGTTTTTACCGTTTAATGACCGGTTTGTCGATTTTAAAACTTTAGTCGCAGTTAAAACCAAATGTAAAATATTAAAAATGAATACAAGACTTAAATTAAAGCATAAAGTAAATAACGATAATGAAATTGCGAATAATAAAAGTGCGATAAAATAAACTTGCGATAATTAAAAAGTACGATAATTAAAAGTGCAATTAAATATAAAATAAAGGAAATTAAATATGAAATAAAAGAATTATGCTTATTTAAACTTCCGTAATCATGATGTTTGACGTGTTGATTTTTGTTTTATGCCCATGGGTTAATTGTCCTTTGTCCTGGATTATTTAATATGTCCGTCTGGTTTTTGTCCATAACAGTCCATCAGTCATAAATATAAAGTGCGAGTGTCCTCGTCAAATTATCCTTATACCCGAAGTTAAATATTCCAACTAATTGGGGACTTAAACTGTAACAAGATTTTAATACTTTGTTTAATAATTACACCATGTTGTCGACTGAGTGTAATCCAAGGTTTTAATATTTTGTTATCAATTATACCAAGTGTCCTTGTACATAATTTCACCCCTGTTTTAATTATTCTAGTGGCTATTAATCCATTTCCGTGTCCGGTTAAATGAACGATTATTCATACATATAAATACCCCGCCCATCGTGTCCGATTGAGTGTATATGGTAATTTATAGGGACGCCCAATTGTAAATCTTTATATTAACATTAACAAACTATCATTTAGTTAAACAAATATAAAGCCCATTAATAGCCCATAGTCTAATTTCCACAAGTGTCGTTCTTTTGTCCAAACCCCAATTATGGTACAAAGCCCAATTACCCCATTTTAGTAATTAGCCCAACATCATGATTACTTCGTTTTAAATAAGCATAATAATAACTTAGCTACGAGACATTAATGTAAAAAGGTTGAACATAACTTACAATGATTAAAAATAGCGTAGCGTTACACGGACAGATTTTCGACTTACACCCTTACAATATTCGCTAACATACCCTTATTATTAGAATTATAATTAAAATTAAAATATAAATTATATATATATATATATTTTACGTATGATGAGAAGAAGAAAAAAGATGATATTTTACGTTCAGAATGCGCGAGCTTTATAGGGAGTTTGGCTCTTTGTTTACCGACGGTTTAAATATAAATATAATATATTAAATAATTATAAGAATTATTTAAATATTATATTATATTTATGTGCATAGTTGACTTGTAATTTTTAGTCCGTTGCGTCGAGCGTTGAGAGTTGACTCTGGTCCCGGTTCCGGATTTTCGAACGTCCTTGCGTACAATTTAATATCTTGTACTTTGCGTTTTGAATCTTGTACTCTTGTAATTTCGAGACGTTTCTTATCAATAATTGGAACCTCTTTGATTGTCTTTTGTACTTTTGAGCTTTTTGGTCGTTTGCGTCTTCAATTCGTCGAATCTGTCTTTTGTCTTCACCTTTTATTATTTAAACGAATATCACTTGTAAATAGAACAATTGCAACTAAAAGCTTGTCTTTCTTGAGGAATAATGCTATGAAATATATGTTCGTTTTTAGCATTATCAGTGTTTTGGTAAATTCACTTATGGCCGGTTCTAGAGCCTTAAGACTGATCCAAGGCTCAATTTATCTTCATTTCCACTCAAAAACACTTTCACCTTCAAACCCTAGAGAGAGAGGAGAGGTTTAGAGAGAGAGAACTCCATTTAGAGAAGAAGGAGGTTGTTTCGGGTTAAACCTCAAGTGTTAAAGTTGTTACACTCATCAACGGCATCACTTTGGCGGTATTGGTAAGTTCTAACTCCGAATTTCATCTTGGTGATTTGATATTCAAGTTTAGGGTTTTGAGCTAGTTTGTTGTAAAACCCATTTAGGAGGTGAAATGGGTAATTGTAACTAGTTATTGTTGATGTTGGTGGGTTTTGGGTTGGTTAATGATTTAACCATGTTTAAGGCTTGAAAGTAGTGTGTAATCACTAGTGTTAGTGATTATAGAAGTGTTGGAACTACTTTGGGTGTATTTTGGTTAACTAATTTTGAAATGGGTCAAAATTAGGGTTAAGGTGTCATATTGGGCAAGATTGGTGTTTAACGCTTATGCTTGGATTTAATTGGCATATTAGGACCATTTTCACTTGTGTTAGTGATTGTTGGTTAGTTTTGGCATGCTTTGAGCTTGGAAGTGCAATTTGGGTCGAATTTGCACTAGTTGACAATTTGGGTCGATTTGTAAATCCACTCTAATTGTGTTGTTGTATTTGTATTAATGGAATAGGTACTTTCCATTGACGAGTTGCAGATTACTTGGAAGCATTCATCAAGGCGACAAGGTGAGTGTTAATATCCTATGTGCATATGTATGTATAGGATGGGTGCGGGTCGGGTGAAGTGATTCTCGGTTATAGAGCTCACTTTACATATAGATGGTTTTGATGGACTTGTGTATAGGTCCAATTGGCACGGTTGTGCGTTTTGGTTGATCACCTTTGGCAAAGTACACATTTGGTGTGTACGTTATCACACGTGGTTGTGATGTGGATGATATAACCCCAATGGCGAAGGGTTTTGATGTTGAGAAGTGAGTCGCGTGTAGTTCGGATTCACGATGACGCGTGTAGTTCGGTCATCTTATTGAGGTAGTGATCTCGTGTGGTTTCGGATTACTAAGGCTCGTGTAGTCCGGCCAACCTCGATGTTGTGTTGTTGAAGATAGTAGTCTCGTGTGTAGGCGGATCTTCTGAGGCTCGTGTAGTTCGGCCAATCTTCATTGTGGAAATTGGGTTTCGGTATTGGGTTAAGGGGTTAACCTTGGACGTTTATATATTGTTATTATTTATATATATATATATATATATATATATATATATATATATATATATATATATATATATATATATATATATATATTGTTGTATTTTCGTGATATAGCTAACCCTCCGGGTGTAGCTCATTGGCGTTGTTCACATCGTCATTGGTGAACTTATATTTTGTTGATGTATCTTTAGCTCGTTGCTTAGTGATCATACGGTATGCTTAGACTAGCTTGCCTTTATGCTTGGATGGTCCGGTATGTGGTATTTGATTATTGTTGTGGCGTGGCCATCTTATGCATATATATGTATGTAGTATATTTTCACTCACTAAGCGTTAGCTTACCCTCTCGTTGTTTACATTTTTATAGGTTCGCATGCTTGGCGGCTCGGGTGAGCTTGGGGGATTAGAGATCTTGGCTAGGTTGCTTTAGAAGATCTTGCTTTTGGACTCGATTAGGATTTGGGTAGCGTAGTCCCAAATCACCATGCTCGGTTTTGTGTAAACGTAACTAGTCGGGTCATAATGATTATAACCGGTTTACGATTTAATTAATGAACCATTGCATTAGGGAGTTTAAACTATTAATGTATGTTTTAAGTTCTTTGAACTTACTTTGGTAACAAATATGTTTTGTAAATTATGTAATGGGACCTAAAGTATTATTTAACGCGTATTAAAAGGAAAAAAATTTATGGGCCGGTTTTAATACGGGTTGGGTTGTTTCCAGTGGTATCAGAGCATGGTCTAAGGGATTTAGGCGACTTGAGATAGGTGCCTAGACTTAGACTTTTGTGTGTGCTTATTTGTTGCGGGACTTGTAGGTGAACGGGTCGGAACGGGTTATAGTTAGTGCCTTGTTTGTAGGTGGACTAACTAGGATTTTTGGCTTGTGTTGTGATGCTATTCCCTTACGTGTGTTTATATCGCGTGGAATTGTCGTTGTGTTGGTTATATCATCGAGCGAGGCGGTCGTTGTACTAACGAGTTGAGATGACGTGTGTGCGTAATAAGGACTTGCAAACCTTATTACGGGTGCAAATCGTGTCTAACAAGTGATGTACGACGAGTGTTGAGCAAGATGGGGCGGTGTTATGCGTGTTGTTTTATACGTTCGTGGACTAATCATTTTGCATTCTTTAGAATGACGACGCGAAAAGAGATCAAGACGAATGACGAGGAGTTTAATCTGGAGTTGCGGCCGCCGTTGCGGAGTAAATGAGTGCGTTTCGAGAAGAAATGGATAGGAAGTATTCCGAATTTCAAAGTAGGGGTGAAATGGAGCGTTGTCTTAAGAGCTTCATGAGGAATAGACCCCCGATGTATGACGGGAAACCGGATCCTTTGGTAAGCACAACGTGGATCTCGAATGTCGAAGGGTGTTTTCGTACTATTGAATGCCCTCCCGAGAAAAAGACGAGACTTGCTACTAGTTTATTGCGGGGTAGGGCGAAGGATTGGTTGGATGGTAAGATTGATCTTGTCGGTGGTGAAACGTTTATGGCATTATCGTGGGACGAATTTAAGGAGGAATTCTTCAAGGAGTTCCGGACTTCAGCCGATTTGTGGGAGTTGCGTAATGAGTTACGAAATTTGCGATAAGGATCTATGGATTTGAATACTCTCAAGACGACCTTTATCGCGAAGGCTCGTTTTTGCTCGGAGTATTTGGGGAATGATCGTTTATTGATGGGGGATTTCTATCGGACCTTGAATGATGACTTGAAGAGTAAAATTAGCCGGGGTCAAGCAAAATCGTTTGCGGAATTATTCGACTTGGCTAGAGGTTTCGAGTAGTACTCGCCATTCAAGAAGAGTGAACCTTCGTGTGAGAGAAGGGTCGTTTCGTATGGTGCTCCGAGTAAGAGGACTAAGGGTCCAAGTGTGAGCACGGGTGGTACACGGACGGGTATACCAGATTCTAGTGCGTCTAGATGTTACAATTGTGGCATGATGGGTCACAAGTCTTGGGAATGTTCGGTACCAAAGGGTGATGGCATGGTGTGCTTCAATTGCCAAGAAGAAGGACATCGTAAGTCGGAATGTCCCAAGTTAGCGGGGACGGGTGAGGCAAGGAGACGTTAAGGTACGCTTCATTTTAATAAATATGTCCTTGATTATTTATTATGTGCCATTGAGTTTGATTTGGTTAAATGCATTGTGTTGTGCGTGTTATTGATATGGGTGACGTTCCTAATGGAAGTACCCTAAGGTGACATTTTGATTGATGGGCGAAGGGCGTAAGACTTGGTGCAACCAAGCATTCCTTAGTATTGGGAAATGTTTCTACTAAGCCATGTGTGTGGGCTTTGGTGTTCGGATGTTAGAGCGTGTTCGCTCTCATGTTAAAGTTGATGAACCATGAGGTTCGTCGGGTGGATTGAAACCCTTAAAATCGAGTGTTTTGGATCTCGATGTATGTTGGTGAAGTAGTCTATGTGACGCGACATTAGGTGCCTCTTTTATACCTACTAGCGTGATGTTCGACTCCGATTGTGTTGCGGTTACATTGTACTTGGGGTACCGAAGTGAAACCCCTAGGTACATGAGTGAACGGGTGGAATTTGACAAACTATAGCAATTGGATGATTACGAGAGTAAAGTTTGCGTAGTGGTGATGAACTCTTCGTTCGAAGTGTTTAGGGATTGGTTGAAATCCTTTGTGTGCTCAAGGTTGGAGCAAGATGTGGTGATGGGTCGTGTGAGCCCAATTGTTGGTAAAGTCTGCCTTTGGTAGCGTTGTACGGTTGTACGAGTTGTGGATATGGAGCGTAGTTCCAAGTGGGGGAGTTACACTCCAGCACGAG
Source organism: Rutidosis leptorrhynchoides (assembly GCF_046630445.1). NCBI lineage: Eukaryota > Viridiplantae > Streptophyta > Magnoliopsida > Asterales > Asteraceae > Rutidosis > Rutidosis leptorrhynchoides. The sequence continues at coordinate 344,048,085 of NC_092337.1, forward strand.
GAGACCTTAGGGTGAGAATTCGGATAACGCTTATGGTAGATCCGAAGCTTGTGTTGGGACCTAGTTTTGGTCGATTTGTGGTAAAGTACAATTTCGGTTAAATTGTACTTATGGTTTTGGATGTAAATTGTCACCGAGGTGATAATGTGGTAATCTCGTTGAGAGATAATGGACGTGGTTGACGAGCAAGGTGAAATCCCTCGGTTCAGGGATGTGCGTGGTAGATTCTCTTTTAGAGAATTATTGTTTTGTGCCTATGTTTGATATAGGTGGTTCTTGCTCGATTGTGTGGATGGTTAGTGGTATCCGTTAAGGTTCACTATAGTGTAGCAGAGCGCGATGTTGCACTACTCGTTGTTTGAGGCCAAAAGTGCGTATGTGATTGGTGAAGCATGACCTTCGGGGTCCGCTGACTTCATCATGGGATTATTGATTGGTGAAGAATGACATTCGGGGTCCGCTGACTTCATCATGGGAGTGGTGTAATATCGGTGAAGCATGACCTTCGGGGTCCGCTTTCATCCGGTGTTGAGATTGGGAAGTGGATCGCGTGTGTTTGCGGATTCACGATGACGCGTGTGGTTTCGGTCATCTTATTGCGGAAGTGAGTCGCGTGTAGTTCGGATTCACAAATGACTCGTGTGGTTTCGGTCATTGTATTAAGGAGTGAGTCTCGTGTAGTTCGGATTCACAAGTGACGCGTGTGGTTACGGTCATTCTTTTGGGATAGTGACTCTCGTGTAGTTCGGATTCACTAAGGCGTGTGTAGTTCGGCCAATCCCGATTGTTGTTGCGAGGAAGGTAGTGAGTCGCGTGTAGTTCGGATTCACTAAGGCGCGTGTGGTTTTCGGCCAGCCTTCGTGTTGTGTGATCTATCGGTTGTTTTATACACCAATGGTGGGGTCGTAAGGACCGTGTGGTGTGATCTATCGGTTGTTTTATACACCGATGGTGGGGTCGTGAGGATCATGTTGTATGATTAGTGATGCGATAGCCGTGTTTCGCTCACATGTTGTTACGGGTGTGACGATAGTCGATTTTGTTCACCTTTGGATTAGCGTTGCCATAGTCATTTTGGGCACTATCGGTTCTAGCCGTTTGTTTATGATGGTGCGGTAGTTGCGTATTGGTCGTATTGCGCACTACAAGGGATGTTAAGTGGTAAGTGTTATCCGTAAGGATTCGCTTTTATTCGGTCTTCTTCGGTTTGATGGTTGACTTTATTTTGGCTTGTGGTTGTTACTAGTGATGTACTTGGCATAGTACGCTAGAAGTTGATATCTCGGTACGAGATTGGTTGAGTTTTTCCCAATGTGAGGGATTGAGTTAGTGTTAGTGCTCGGAATTGTGGACTTGATAAATCGCGGGTGACGATTTAGTCGTTAAGGGTAACTCTTTGAGAAGGATTACCTAGAGGAGTTAGAAGTATACATGGTGATTCCTTGTATTCTAAGTGATTGTTGTAAACTTCGGTTGTTGCGTGTATTGCACGGCTCAGAATGCGTGCAAGTGTGTGTCTTAGTTAATGGATTAGTCCTTGGGTTAATGAGTAATGTGATGAAAGTCAGATTAAAACGTTTTTTGAGAACCGTAGTGTGTCGGTTTGGATTGATTAAGTGATTAGGATCACGAGGACGTGATCGAATCTAAGTGGGGGAGAGTTGTAACACCCCGTTTTTCTAAACATGACTCTCGGGGCGTCATTTGAAGTCCAAGAGTGATTATTTAATAGTTTGGATGTAATGCATTGACCACGATTGACTTTGGGATGTTTTAAAAGTGAAATTGGAGTACATCAGGTAAACTGTCGAGTTTGAGTGCAGTTTGTCGCGTTTTGGTGCGTCGCGTTCCGTGACAAACATGCTTGAAACGAGACAACTTCTGATGGTGATTTCTGTCCACTTTGTCGCGTTTGAGTGTTGTGTGTCGCGTATTGGTGTCGCGAAACGCGATAAATGTCGCTGTAATAACATTATTAACCCATTTTAATGGAATCTTTTGAGGGTGTTTTGGTAAATTCACTTATGGCCGGTTCTAGAGCCTTAAGACTGATCTAAGGCTCAATTTATCTTCATTTCCACTCAAAAACACTTTCACCTTCAAACCCTAGAGAGAGAGGAGAGTTTTAGAGAGAGAGAACTCCATTTGGAGAAGAAGGAGGTTGTTTCGGGTTAAACCTCAAGTGTTAAAGTTGTTCCACTCGTCAACGGCATCACTTTGGTGGTATTGGTAAGTTCTAACTCCGAATTTCATCTTGGTGATTTGATATTCAAGTTTAAGGTTTTGAGCTAGTTTGTTGTAAAACCCATTTAGGAGGTGAAATGGGTAATTGTAACTAGTTATTGTTGATGTTGGTGGTTTTGGGTTGGTTAATGATTTAACCATGTTTAAGGCTTGAAAGTAGTGTGTAATCACTAGTGTTAGTGATTATAGAAGTGTTGGAACTACTTTGGGTGTATTTTGATTAACTAATTTTGAAATGGGTCAAAATTAGGGTTAAGGTGTCATATTGGGCAAGATTGGTGTTTAACGCTTATGCTTGGGTTTAATTGGCATATTAGGACCATTTTCATTTGTGTTAGTGATTGTTGGTTAGTTTTGGCATGCTTTGAGCTTGGAAGTGCAATTTGGGTCGAATTTGCACTAGTTGACAATTTGGGTCGATTTGTAAATCCACCCTAATTGTGTTGTTGTATTTGTGTTAATGGAATAGGTACTTTCCATTGACGAGTTGCAGATTACTTGGAAGCATTCATCAAGGCGACAAGGTGAGTGTTAATATCCTATGTGCATATGTATGTATAGGATGGGTGCGGGTCGGGTGAAGTGATTCTCGGTTATAGAGCTCACTTTACATATAGATGGTTTTGATGGACTTGTGTATAGGTCCAATTGGCACGGTTGTGCGTTTTGGTTGATCACCTTTGGCGAAGTACACATTTGGTGTGTACGTTATCACACGTGGTTGTGATGTGGATGATATAACCCCAATGGCGAAGGGTTTTGATGTTGAGAAGTGAGTCGCGTGTAGTTCGGATTCACGATGACGCGTGTAGTTCGGTCATCTTATTGAGGTAGTGATCTCGTGTGGTTTCGGATTACTAAGGCTCGTGTAGTTCGGCCAACCTCGATGTTGTGTTGTTGAAGATAGTAGTCTCGTGTGTAGGCGGATCTACTAAGGCTCGTGTAGTTCGGCCAATCTTCATTGTGGAAATTGGGTTTCGGTATTGGGTTAAGGGGTTAACCTTGGACGTTTATATATTGTTATATATATATATATATATATATATATATATATATATATATATATATATATATATATATATATATATATATATATATATATATATATATATATATATATATATATATATATATATATATATATATTGTTGTATTGTCGTGATATAGCTAACCCTCCGGGTGTAGCTCATTGGCGTTGTTCACATCGTCATTGGTGAACTTATATTTTGTTGATGTATCTTTGGCTCGTTGCTTAGTGATCGTACGGTATGCTTAGACTAGCTTGCCTTTATGCTTGGATGCTCCGGTATGTGGTATTTGATTATTGTTGTGGCGTGGCCATCTTATGCATATATATGTATGTAGTATATTTTCACTCACTAAGCGTTAGCTTACCCTCTCGTTGTTTACATTTTTATAGGTTCGCATGCTTGGCGGCTCGGGTGAGCTTGGGGGATTAGAGATCTTGGCTAGGTTGCTTTAGAAGATCTTGCTTTTGGACTCGATTAGGATTTGGGTAGCGTAGTCCCAAATCACCATGCTCGGTTTTGTGTAAACGTAACTAGTCGGGTCATAATGATTATAACCGGTTTACGATTTAATTAATGAACCATTGCATTAGGGAGTTTAAACTATTAATGTATGTTTTAAGTTCGTTGAACTTACTTTGGTAACAAATATGTTTTGGAAATTGTGTAATGGGACCTAAAGTATTATTTAACGCATATTAAAAGGAAAAAAATTTATGGGCCGGTTTTAATACGGGTTGGGTTGTTTCACTTTGCGGAGTATTTCACTAATGTAATTAATACATCATTATTTTTCTTATTGATATTCCTTGATGAAGGATGTTGATGCTCATGAAATACTTGTGAATTCCGCAAAGTACGAATGATGTTTTCTGGAAAGTTTCGAGTATATCGAAAATGGGAGTGTAAAATCAAACCTGTAGTTGAATAATACACTTGGTTTATTATGAAATGAAATTCATTGGTTTGAAACAGAGATTGTAGTTAACGAAGGATGTACATCATAGCATATTAGTAATATGAATTAACCGAGTAGTATCTACCCTTTTTCAATTCATACTTAATAGCTTAGTACGAAAAAATATATTATGGTTTCCAAAATTCATATATATAATGTATAAATTCTTTGGAAATAATGAGTTAATACTTCATAACTCGTTATTCCAATATACTCCTCGGTGATTGTGGTGTCGATATCGTCGGTGGTTATGGAGTTGGTGGAGCTTATGGTGCTACAGGTGTTACTGGTGTTGGTGATACTAATGGTGATGCTGGTGGTACTTCTGGTGGCGCTTGTATAACCAGTCTAGCTTGTAGATCACACACCATTCTTGTCAGGGTTTCCTCTATCATCTCTATCCATCTACTCTTCTGGTTTATGGTTAGAACTAGAATAAGTAATCTCTAAAAAAATTTAGAAATTACATATTCTCTGCAGAATATTGCTTCAATAAAGTGATGAATCGATACTTCATCGTTTGTTGTTGTTGGTACTCCTTGGTACCTATGGTGCGTATGATGTTGATGCTTGAAGTACAGATTTTAGATGTGATATTGAGGTGTGGGATGCGGATGTGGTTGTTGGTGGTGGTAATGATACTGTTGATGTCGATGATGGTACTGTTGATGTCGGTGATGCTACTAGTGTTTGTGGTATTGAGGCTTCTGATGTGGATGTTGTTAGCGGTACTGGTGTTGTTGATGGTGCTTGTAATCCTTGCACCATATTCTCCAAATCCGTTACGCAAGCGCGAAGCTCGTTGACTTATTTTATTACACCGGGATAATTATCGGTTCGGACGAGCGGATGAATAAGATTCAGAATTTGGGATAGTATATAATCGTGACTAGATACTCTGGAAATGAGAGAGAAAATGGTGTTTCGAACAGGTTCGCCGGTAAGTGCTTCAGGTTCTTCGCCAAGAGGTGAATGTGGTGGATGGAAGGGATCGCCTTCTTCTTGTCTCCAATGGTTAAGTAGATTACGAACCCATCCCCAATTCATCCAGAATAGATGATGGCTAATAGGTTGAATCATTCCAGTTACGCTGCTTTCGGAGCTCAGGTCGAATTCGATATCGGAATAGCTGTCGGAATTCGAGGAATTTGAACTAGATGTGGGATCCATCTTGTATAATCAGGGAAAGAATTTTTGGTATGAAATAGATTATAGGACTTAGATTTGGTATTCTTCAATAAATAATTTACATATGTATATATAATATCAAAATCCCATAAATTACGGAGGAATCTTTGGAAGATGTCAGGCAAAGTTTACAATAACAGATATGCTAAGATAGGAATTCGTCTATACACTATTTATGCAATAAATGCAGGAAAACGCTTCTAGACTTAAGAACGATAAGCAGGTAATTTCCGACAAGAAATGATAAGCAAAATTTATAATATGCAGATACGGTCGAAGTACAGACTCACTAATGCATCCTAACAACTACTGGTTAGACACACTAATGCAAATTCTGGTTCGCTAAGACCAACGCTCTGATGCCAACTGTGATGGCCCGCCAAAATCCTTATTGACGTAGCACATCATTCATCGGTCCCATTGCGAGGTTTGCCCTCTATATGATACGTTTTACAAACATTGCATTCATTTCAAAAGACGCGCTTTCTATATAAGAAAGTTTTAAAATCTGTATACATTTTTAAAGTATGTATATAAATGTTTTCAACTTGTGGTGATTTCTACATATAGACAATCCCAATAAATGATAGTTCGTAATAATACATCAGTTGACTAAATAGTCAAAATATAATACATATTAATGTTTGAATGCAAAGTTTCCTTGAAAAATATACCATGTAAGACTCCATGCACATAGCAGTTAAACAGCGGAAGCTTCTATATACCTGAGAATAAACATGCTTAAAAGTGTCAACCAAAAAGGTTGGTGAGTTCATAGTTTATCATAATCAATCATTTCCGTAATAGTAATAGACCACAAGATTTCAGTTTCCATAAATATCCATACACTCGCAAGTGTATAAAAGTATTCTATAAGTTGTTGAGCGCTTCGGTAATCATACTTAACAATTAATGTGGCATATTCCCTTTATTATGAAATCTCCCTACACTGTACCAAGTGTAATAAAAATGAAGTACTATGCAACCGTTTACGATACTAGAGCGACTAGCCCGGTTGGGGTTGTCAAACCCGATAGATCTATCAATAGGATTCGCGCTTACATGCTCTTACAACATGTAAATATTAGTTACCAAGCTATTAGGGAAAAATATGCAAAGTGGTACAACTTAACGTAGAATATGTTTTTAGTACTTGTGTCCATTTCGTAAAACAGTTATAAAATAAGCATGTATTCTCAGCCCAAAAATATATATTGCAAAAGCATTTAAAAAGGGAGCAAATGAAACTCACGTATCAATATTGTGGTTCAATATTGTAGGAAAAATATGTAGACGCAACGGAAATGATAAATGCAAGGTTGGTCTTTGATTCACGAACAATACCCCCGATCAATACCCATAACCTCCTTATTTAATACCCATGAATTCCTTAGTTTTAAACCATTTAAAAACCCCATTTTGAAATCACTTGAACATAATCTCGTCGTAGTATTTTATGTATATTTTGTAACCATAATACTAATACTACTAATTAATAATAAGATTAAGAATAATAATATTAAGAATAATAATTATAATAATAATAACAATAATATAGTTAATTACGGAGTAACATATGATCTATATGTGATATGTGTGATTTCAACTAGAACATGAACGTAGTATATATAAGTAAATATAATAATATTGAAATAGAATATAACAATATAATATTATAATAAAGTAATAATATAATAATATAATAATATAATAATATGAAAATAAAAACGTGTGAATTACAATTCAATAATATCTGCCTACAGTTTTCACGGACCGGCATTTCGTACTCTGTAGCTAATAATTGACGGGTAAAAATATGAATTAAAATTCCACTTATATATATATATATATATATATATATATATATATATATATATATATATATATATATATATATATATATATATATATATATATATATATATATATATATATATATATATATCTGTTTTGGTCTTAAGCTTTATAAATTTAGTTGTAAAAAGGTTCTTTTATAAAGTTTATAAGCGTAATATGTGTTTTCCTAGTTTTTGACTGGACAAAGATATATAATATAATATAATATTAATTTAAATATAATAATATAATAAATATAATAATATAATAATATTGAAATAAAATATAATAATATAATAATAAATTTAGAATCTAATATGTATCATAAATTTTTAGAAAGTCGTATTTTTATAATACTCCAAAGGTATTTTATGTAACTTATAATTAATAATTTCAATTTCATGTGAATTGTAAATGAATTAATTTCGTTTCATTTACTATTCAATGAATAGTAAATGAATTAATTTAAATTCAACTATTTAAGCTACACGTTGTTGTACGTTGTGCTTTACAAATTGTACATTTTTAATTTAACTTCGTTTCTTAAAAAAATTTACAAAAATTATATCATAAAAATAAAATGACTAAATACGTAAAATTTTTAATTTGAAATAGCATCGTTTCATAGTAAATTTTTATCATTTCATATATAAATATTATAAAATTCAGTTTTCTAGAACTAATTATATTCAAAATCATTTTATTAAGAGGTTATAATAATAGAAATTATTATATCATAAAACGTTTTCATTTAAGAAAGTAAAATCATATATAAATCATGACGGGTTCGAGTTTTAAATTATAGGTTGTTCGTGAATCGTAGGGTAAAGTCCAATGGTTAATTAAATGTATGAAAAAATATTTTAATGCAACACATCAATTTGCTTATTGTAACGACCCGACTTCATAAACTCAAAAACGCGTACCAAAAAAGAAATTTCTATGGCAGTGCATCTGGACGGCGTCCAGAATCCTGGACGGCGTCCAGCTCAGAAATGTGGGACGGCGTCCAAAGTTTGGGACGGCGTCCAGCTCAACACAACTGGAACGGCGTCCAATCAATTGGGACGGCGTCCCAATGGCCTTCCAGCTACTGATCACGGGTCCAACTCACACGAGCGGAAAACCCGCTTTCCGACATTTTCAAACGAAAACCTTTTTTACCACAAGTCAATATAAGTGGAACTAAGAGATTTTCATCATCAAATCAAGTTTTACATCAACGGGCCCACATCGCCCATTTTACGAGTTTCGTTCAAAAATAAAAGTTTCGACCAAATATAAGTTTAAGTTCCAAACGACACTAGAGCATGGTGTTTGGGTTTAAACTACCCAATCTCGGTCGAACTCCAAAAGCTAACACCCAAAAGCATCCCCTAACAAGACAAGAGGGAGATCACTAATCCAATTGAACGCTCTTACCCTTGTCAACGCCCGAGCCTATAAAAAAGGTAAACAACGAGAGGGTAAGCAAAGCTTAGTGAATGCAATAATTATACGAATACACATATAATTATACCTACTTGCATACACTTACACAACCGCAAACATGCTAGCATACATCATTAGCTTATCGTCGCCATAACAAGCTATAATTCACCAATACCCCCAAGCTAGCATAACAACCGCATATAAATATAACTCGAATAATATAATATGCTTACAACACAAATAACCATGGTTAACCAATAGTACAAGGGAACGGCGCTCGCGAAAACGCCATCGGTGTTCATAACATCCGTTAGGGCACTTAACACCTCGCACCACTAACCCCTAGGGTGGCACCTTAACACCTCGGCACATCACCCCGAGTGGCATCTTAACACCTCGATGCAACACTCATTATTTTACGGAGTGGTGTCTTAACACCTCGACACTACACTCCTAGGTGGCATCTTAACACCTCGATGCTACACCCGAGTGACATCTTAACACCTCGATGCTACACTCTTCACGTGAAACATGGTGTCTTAGCACCTCGACACTACACATTTCACGCTACAACAAATAGATACATTATATACCTACACATATAATTATTCCACTCACCTCAAAGTCTTCGTGTAAGATAACCGAACTTGCAACGTCAATGTAACGTACCTATTACATTTTAGCACATAATCAATTCACAACTCAAGTCGGTCAAGCAACTCACTCAACAATCTAGAGTCTTTTGACCCTAAGTGCAATCCCGACCCATTTTGCACCTTTAACCCTAATAATGGGTTAACTTCACCAAAAACCCTAATTCTAGCCATTTAAGGTCTTAACACGCATTTAAACATCAAGTTGACTCATTTTCACGCATGCAAGACAACCTAGGTCATCAAAGACCCATTTGACCCATTTCAAGGTCAACATACCCATTTGGGTCACCCACAACCCAAATGACTCCCACTAACACTAACTATAGGTGTACTAGTGATCTATTAGGCCTTTAAGACCCATTTACACATTTCAACATTTCAAAACCCTAAGTTAGTCACCATTTGGGTCTTCATGACCCAAACTTACCCAAAACTCCCAAATCACTCATACATGGGTTTTATGTACAACATTAACCCAAACCCTAACCCTTAAACATATTAACTAGAGAAATCAAGTTTAGGGCTTACCACCACAATCAAAACGAAGCTAACGAGGAGATGAACAACTTCAATGCTCGAGCTAGAACCCGAAACAAGCTTCTTCCTCTCCTATTTGAGCTTTCTCACACTTAAGAGCACTCTCTCTCTAGAATTAAAGTAGATGATGTTTGGTGGTTGTGAATGGAGTAATGAGACTCCCAAAACTGATCTAGGGCTTTAAAATTCGTCCAAGAAGTAAAATTACGAAAATACCCATCTAAAATAATTAATAGCAAAAAGACATGCCTGCCAGCCATTCTGGACGGCGTCCAAAATGTTGGACGGCGTCCAGGTCTTCAAACTGGGACGGCGTCCCAAATGTTTGGACGGCGTCCAAACCCAAAAAGAAAACAGGATCTTACACTTATCTTGTCGGAGTTATCAGAGTTTAAATTTGACCGAAATTTTCGGGTCATGACATAAACTACCGGGTCCATATTTGTTTTATAAACCCAAAAATTAGGGTAAACCTTGGTTAAAACATAAAGACGAATATGCCCCTAGTGTGCCAATCACATGAATGAGGTAACAATGGAGAAACTAACGATGTTAACTGCTGGGATCAAACATGATTAAATTGGAAAAACTTGGGACCAAACGTGATGAAATGAAAGTTTAGGTCCTATCATGATTTATGGTACAAAGTTTGGGGACCAACGGTGATATTTTTTTCTAAATTATTTGATTCGATATTTTGTATTGTGTATTTGTATTTATATTTATGTAATTTAATATTTTAATATGTTATTTTTAAGTTTAAGTTAATTTTATTTTTAATTTTAATTTCCTTTTTAATTTTAATTTTAATTTTGATTTTAATATTATTTTCATATATCTGAACAATTTGCTTTGTTGTTCTAAGATATACTTTTGGCCTTAACTTTAATTATAATTTATAAATCTATAATTTATAGCCAATGAGGTCTTGCTTCATTGGTATCCATGTTTCATGGATTCGAGAGTGACCCAGGTTCGAGTCTAACAACTAACCTTGCCTTTCAAAAAAAAAAAAAAATCTATAATTTATAATTTTATAATTAATATTTATAAGTAATGATATTGTAGTTAAGTTAACGAGGGTCCCATATGGTCAATTTTGGAGCACTAGTGGCTTTAACTATAATTATAATATAATTATAATTATAAGTAATGATATTATTATTAAATAAATCTAATCAAATATGAAGGGGGTCCATGATATGGTCAAATATGAATTAATGGGTTCGTCTTTAGAGTTTGTTATTTTTTTTTATTATTTTTTTTACCATTTTTATTCGTAACATAGATTTTCATTAATCATATCGTTTTCAATCTTTTCTCACCATCATAAAATATTCGTCCTAAACACATTTCGAACATGAGACCTTTTAAAAAACACTAAAAGCCTCAATCAGTGGCGGAAGCAGACCTGGGGCGAAATTTTTTTAAAAAACGTAACATTTTTTTTTTTTTTTTTTGCAAAATATGGAGTTTGGGCAAAACTTGAAGGTTTTTGGGGAAAATCTGAAAAGTTTTGAGACAAGATCTAGAGGCTTTGGAGGCAAAATATGAAGATTTTTTTGGCAAAAAAAATCCACTCTGAATAAAATGAAAAAATTCAAATTCTTTTGCACTAAAAAATAAAAATTCACTGGACGAGCACCCCACCTTGCCCCTACATATTTCCGCCTCTGACCTCAATCAATAAGTTATCTTGTAATGATTAAAATATTTCAATCAAAGTCATAATCTTCTTTCTACCTCTCTCACCAAACAACTTCTTCATCATTAAGCCAAACATTCTTCCAACATTTTTAACCCGGTGTTTCTAAAATACAATTTAGAAAAGAGTAGCAAAAGAGTACCTATGCACACAAACGCTCATCTTGAAATATGCTATAAAATCACGAAATGGATGGCGTCATTAATGGCGAGCGAGAGATTGCCATCGGTTTTCATAGATGGTGAGTGGCGTGACGTTGGAAATGCTCTTATAATACCTGTATCAAACTCAGATACAACGAAATACCTGACGAGGCTCGAACCTAGAGAATGAAACAAGACATCACAAACTAACAAAGTAAAACAAACACTCTAAAGTCATCTAACCACGAGCCTCGTCAATAAAAAATAAAAAAAAAAATGACCTTGTGCGAACAACACACTACACCAAACAAAGCCGGGCACCAACATACTACACTAAAACAAACGAACCAATAATAATAAATAAATAAAAAAAAAAAAAATGAAAAGACAGCCAATCAACTCATCCCAAGTTCTCCATGGTTTTACAAAGTTGGCGTGCCATTTTTATACTTTGATTTATTGCCATTTGGGACTCCACGGAGTTAGAAAAATGTCTTTTTTCCACCCTATCATGGTTTAATAATATTATTATTTTCTGGTGCTCTTATTTCAGGTCCGTAATATAATTTTCGATTGTTCCAGTTTGATATCTATTTTATATTTTAACCAATCAAAAGAGGCAATATGAAGAGGAGAGATATTTTAAAATTGGTGAAAAATAAAGTTAGTTTTATGCAATTTTGTAGTACACTTATATTGAAACGGAGTATTATTTTGCGCACAGATTTACCCAAATGCACTCTAGCTCATTTGGTTAATTGAAGATTGTTAACCATTTGTGCAAGGTCAGCGTGACATTTCATCCTTAATTTATGGTAATTCACCACATCTTTTTATTGGTATTGTTCAATAGGGTTACCGGTTAATATGCTCAATTCGGTCGTGTTAAAAAAAAAAAAAAAGTTAAGCGTTTGATTTTTAGCCTTACGGATTAGGATATCAGCACCAGCTAGGGGGAGAGTTCCACAAAGTACTTAACTGTTTGTTAGAACCAGTCATGGTCAAGTACTCGAGTACAATCCTCTTTGCATGGTCCAGCTATACACAATAATCTCTATTAACTATTGCCAGATGAAGCCCCGTACAAATAAAAGTTGAAGCCCTATAGTGTAGATAAATCGTAAAAGCTGGTCTTTTTGAAGGCCGATAAAGTAAATCACTTGTTCCCGTCTAGTAATAACTGACCCTTATATTGTATCGATTGATAAATAGAATGGCATGCAAAGAGTAAATTATAACTCAACAGCATTTCATCCACAAATTTGATGTGTAGTTACCTCTATGGAAACCTGGTCAGATACAAATAATAAACCTTACATCCGACTCATCAAGTTTTGTGTTTCTCGTTTGATAATATATTGGTAGGGAGTAGGGACCCATGATCATATACATAGAATTGTATATGTATATTTTATTGGATAAAGGTCAAAAGCAGAAGTTACGCGAACTACAATAAAAAGGTGTGGAATATCCGCTGAAAATAAGTATAGCGGTTATGTTTCCGCCTTAATAAAAGACCGCGGTTTAATCCGCTAAGTTTCCGCGGATAGTTAAGCAATCCGCAGACCGCGGATATTTCGAATACTATAAATAGAGAGCATGGCCTCTCATTTATAGGTTGTTGATTCTCTGCCATTTGCTCTAGCCTTTGTGATTTTCACTTGTGATTTGGCCCAAGGGATTTCTACATTGCGTTAAGGTGAATCATGCTAATTGACAATCAAGACCGGGTCGGGGTTGTTGATCACTTGATTGTTAAAGTGAAAGACGATCACCGGGGCCCAGAGTATTCATCAAACATCCCATCCTCCATCTTATTATTGCACTCGATCCTAAATTAAGTGATAACTTGATTTAGGATTGATCAATTGGCGCCATCCGTGGTTTACGAATTAAACTTGAAATTTTTTGTTTTGTGCTGTCAAACAATCAATTGCTTGGTTTAATTTAAATCGTGTATTGTTACGATGATTTACAGGAAGTCGCTGAAGCGTATTAGCTGATTTAATCGTTGAATATGGCAGCTAACACGAAACAAACAGGAAGTTCCATCAATGCTGATGCGTTAGTTAATGATTCGCAAAATGCCTTGTCAAGTAGTACGCAGGCAAACGTTAATATTATCGCGGGTAGTTCAGGGAAAGAATCGCTAGCTAAAGCCCCTAGTGGCAATCCTGTTAACGCTGATTCGCAACTAAAGGTTGCTGCTGAAAAATGGTCGCGCGCAGGAATTTGCAGCAACATCGTGAAGAAACCGTCGCTGATGGCAAGTTATTAAGGATTTTGGCTGGAAAAGTAGACAAAGTACTTGGCACGGCTATTGAACAAGCTAGAAAAGATTGTCGCGAATCTCGCGTACCGCGAACTTACTTATGGCCGTTGAATGATTCTGGATCACAGGCTGATCGCTTAGTGATTGATCATCGCGATAGTGATAGCGATGGTGCGGATGAACGTGTTATTCTAAATTATGTTTATAATTCGAAGACTGCGAAAGCGCCAAGAGAAGAAAGTGAGTTTTCTGATGATTCGGACAATGCATAGGAATTTGTAAAAATTCCACATGTTAAACGAAGGCGACCACCAACACCTTTCCCTCGTCATGAGGATGAGGGTGAAGCAACTGATGCTGTTCGCAGAGAAAGTGTTCAACATTTTTTAGCGGATGCTTTTAGAAGCATTGCGCCTAAGTCAATGCAACATAAGTTTGAACAACCGAATTTTTTGCAAGATATAATCGCCAAGTTTTGCCCGGACAATACTGATACTCGCACAAAAAAGGTGACTGAAATTACCATTGCTGCAGACAAGTTTGTCCAGCATATTTCTGATTATCCAATTGTTACACCGCCTATTGTGCTAGCGACGTTGGGAGTTTATTCAGGGTTAACTGACCCCTTGGACTTTTTCCAGCGATTTGAAGGTGTGGTAAGCACCTATAATTGGGATGAACCGGTTGCGTGTAGGGTATTTCCTATGGTCTTGCAAGGATCCGCTAGGGAGTGGTTCCATAGCCTGCAAGCTCGCAGTATCATTGGCTTCATTGATCTTCGCGATAAATTTTTGTTGCATTTTCAGAATCTTTTACCGCAGAAGAAGACACATATAGAATGTCATGATATTAAGCAGGGTAATAAGGAAACTTTGAACGCATTACTTACGAGATACATTTACGAGTGCCAGAAGATACCAAGTCTGAATGAAGATCAAAAAATTTTTGGATTCTTGCATGCTATTAATCCACAATGACATCCAACGCTTGTGCGAAGACTGCGAAGAGATGTCCCGCCAACTTTTGCTAAAGTCCAACAAGAGACATATGATTATCTTCGAGGTGGAGAAGATAGTACTATAACCCCTGCATGTGGATGGGGTAAGGACAAAAGTTGGCGGGATGACAATGATTCTTATCGCGATGGCAACGGCGATAATTACCGCGGTTCTGGTTATCCGCGGCGAAATGGCGGCGGTGGTTACCCGCGCAATGATAGATTTCAAGGCCAAAATGATAACCATAGTTATAACCGTCGAGATCGTTATTCTTCGCGAAAATGGAATAATGAGTCTTTCAATATCATTCAAATGCTAACAAAAACGCCTAAGGAAATTTTGCTACAGGAAAGAGTTGCTAAGTCTTTTCCTGATCCGCAACCTATAGGGGAGAATAGCAGGCGAGATAGGTCTAAATTTTGTGTTTTCCATGATGATTATGGTCATGACACCAATCGTTGCAGAGATTTGGCGGAACTGATCGCGGAGGCGTATGAGCAAGGCAAGTTGGATCATTTGATTGCGCAGGGTGTTGCAAGTACTGCGAACTCGATTATATTGCCTGCAGAAACCAATGCTCCGCAAGTGCCAAATGTAGCTGAGCGAAAAGCTCCCGCGGTAAAAAATCTTGGAGTGAAAATGGTAAGTAAGAAAGAAAATCAGCGCGGAATTCAGGTCATTAATGTGACAACCCGGAAATTTCCAACCAAATTTAAACTTAATCTTTATATGATGTCGACACGATAAGCGAAGTCTACAATGTTGAGTCTCAAAAATTTTGAACTATTTATATGAAACCATTTGACCTTTGACTATTCCCAACGATTCACGAACAATTATTTGTAAATAATATATATATATATATATATATATATATATATATATATATATATATATATATATATATATATATATATATATATATATATATATATATATATATATATGTTATTATAAGTCTATATAAGATTTCTATTAGATAAATAAATAAAATATATAAATATTGATTAATGAGTAAATGGCATCACATGATATAATATTACATAAATAATAAATGGTATTATATTAAATTACAAGTTTGAATATAATTGTCATTACTTTCATTATTATTATTGTTGTTAATATTAATGTTAATATTTGTAATATATTTACTTCTTATATAATATACATATATATATATATATATATATATATATATATATATATATATATATATATATAAAATTTGATATGTTTAAGTTATATTATTATTATTATTATTATTATTATTATTGTAGAGATTATTATTACCATTATCATTAAAAAATCATTATTTTATAGTTATCATTATTATTATTATGATTATTATTATAAATCTTGTTAAAATTATCATTTTTATGATTATTGGTATTCATATTATTTATTATTATTAATATACTTATTATTATTAGAAATATTAATAATATTATCATTATTATTAATTCTATTATTATTACTATTAGTATTTGTATTATTATTAATAAAATTATCAATATTAATAATATAATTATTAATACAATTTATATATAAAAGAATCAAGATCAGATCCATTACATAATCAACTATTTTCGGTTTTTGTAACTATCTCCAATTTTGTTAGAATTCTATATCAGATTTCAATACAATACAAAAACCAGTACAAATCATTATTTTTTTTTATTTTCTTTTCATGTACGAACGATTCTCTTGTCAATGGATTTTACTTTAAAGTTCGATTAATTTCAGTGTTAATTAATACAAAAGCAATCTTACACTATCAATTATAGATTCCTAATATCTTTTACAATATTAAACCGTATGAATTTTAACCAGAAAAAAATGAAGAACACAGTCAGGTACCTCCGTTCTTCAACTTTTTGACCAAAACTCAATTTCGAATCAATTTCTAAAATGTAAAAATGTAGTTATGATTGGAATCGCCTACTCAAACTTTCTTCAAAATCTCAAGTTCCAATTCTTTCAAACGAGTTCTAATTTCGAAGTCAAACAATTTGAAATAAAAAGTCAACCGATTATGTTTTGATCAAATTCGAGTTACTTGTTATAATTCAAGTTAAATTAATGATTTGGAATGTTTTCAAGGATGTTTTCAAACCTATTTCGTGTTATAATTGTTATCTAAATCGTTACCACTTGCAAAATCAATTTTTTTTTCTTTTTTTAAGTAAACAGCGACGAGCAGGTTTGTGTTTTTTTTTTTTT
This sequence comes from Rutidosis leptorrhynchoides, assembly GCF_046630445.1. Lineage (NCBI taxonomy): Eukaryota > Viridiplantae > Streptophyta > Magnoliopsida > Asterales > Asteraceae > Rutidosis > Rutidosis leptorrhynchoides. The sequence continues at coordinate 344,065,301 of NC_092337.1, forward strand.
GTTTTTTCAATACAATTAATCTCATTTAATCATTTACATGTTGGAGATTAAATCCTAAAGTTAAGTTGTAATTATTATTAAGATTAAAATGTGTGACGACCCGGAAATTTTCGACCAAATTTAAACCTAATCTTATTATGATTTCGACAGGATAAACAAAGTCTATTAGATTGAGTCTTGAAATTTGTGAACTGTTTAAATGGATTCATTTGACCTTTGACTATTCTCGACGATTCACGGACAATTAATTGTAAATGGTTATGTGTATGTATGTATGTATGTATGTATGTATGTATGTATGTATGTATGTATGTATATATATATATATATATATATAAATAATAGTTGGAAGAATATAATTTTAAGTATTATATGTTGTTTATTTTAATTATGTAAAATAAAATAAAAATAAGATATTATAATAATTATTATTTAAAATATATCTAAATAATGTATATTAAAAAAATAAAAAATATTAAATGATTGTAATACTCATTTGATGTTCTGATTGATATTAAGCAAGTTAAATTCGAACTTATGTAATTTTAAAATAAACGGTGATACGAAAATGTATTATATAAGTCATAGGCCTATTAAAAGTATATTTAGGATATAATTATTTAATTTTAACACTTTTTATATTTTACCCATAAAGGAGAGGGACAGTTGATGTAATTTTTATTTAATAGTTAATGACTGAAATTTATACCATAATGACCAAAATAAATAAAGCTATTTAATTTAAAAATTCGGGATTTTTCTGAGAACTTTTATCCGCCACTAATTTTAAATAGTACACAACACACAGTCCATGAAAACTGTCGGTAGAATAGTTGAGGGCAGCTTCAATATCTGCACGTTATAGTTCATGAGAATGTAAAGTATTATTATTATATTATAATTATTATTATTATTTCAATTAACTGTTTTTGATTGATTACTTTTGAAACTTTAATCATCTTATTTTCTAGTTATAATATACACATATGTGTACTGAGATAATGCAATCAAAATTCAAACATTCATTATCTATCTTCTGTCTCAAATTAAACCAAACACCATCATCACATATTTTGCTCTCTGTTTCTCTTCTTGATCGTCCACAAGCCATTAATCACTACCAAATTATTATTTCATCTTAAGTATATTTCTGTGAACTACCTCTCCTATTTTGTGATAAACGACACCATCATCGAAGACCCATAACAAAACCATCACCCACCATTGACCAAACATATGAACACCTTAACACTCATCAATCACCACCATTTCATCTCTAATAAACCATCAAACTAGTTACTCGATCAAACCACAAGCATATACAATTACATACATACGATCATAGAAACAACTACCAGCTACGTTTCCTTATGTTTTATTTTTTTTCTTTTTTGTTTCTTTCATACATGTAACCAAACCCATTTGGGTTGTAATGTTCGATCACCTCCCACCATTTGTTAATCGCCACCCTACAACCAACACCCATGATCATCTTCATCCTTAAAAGAGTTAACAAACCCCATCACTACCCAACTGTTACAGCTGCAATCTCCTTTGTCTTCTGTTTTGCTGTCCGAGTAAGATTAATCTACAATAAACCACCTTTTGAAACCCACAAATACCACGAACCATAAACCATCTATTTTATAGTTTTTCTGTTCCAATTTACTGCGCAAAAAAGCAGCTTTTGCTGATGTAATACTTTTCAATTGGTGGCCGACAAAATAAAATACTTTAAAGAGATGTGGTGATTGAAATTTGATACGTGACACAAGGAGGTAGTTACTGCATTTTTTTTATTAATCCATCGGGCTTCATGCGAACAACCAAACAGCCCATTTATTATTTTTTTGGCTTGTTAACTTATTGATATGTTGGGCCACTACTTGCAAGCCCAGTATGCTATAATCTGGTTCGATGACAAAACTAGTTTCGAAACTATGTTGATGATAAAAACTAAGTGATGAAAATCATGATGATGTTATGATAGGATTAAGATTATGATGAACGATTTTTAAGATGATGTAGGTTCGATGATGAAGTTAATAGTTAATGCTGATCGTGAAATTTTTATAATAATAAGATCAGATGTCTAGATGATGAATGATTACAATATGGACCATAAACATGATAAATGAAAATGATAAGATATATGGTGTCGCGATGATGAACATATAAAGATGATGATTTTATATGAATCATTAGATGATGATGATAAAGATGGTGTTGATAAAATGAAAACGAGACGATTATGTGATGGTAACCGAGATTAAGAAGATGAGATCGTGATACTTGATGATAAGTAGTTAGTTGATGATTTTGGATGATGAGGAAGAATCAATTACACAGTTCTGTACATGTTACATATTTTAAACGCGAGTAATAACCAGAAAAGTAATCAGCAGCTTAGTGGTTAAGGGTGTTGGGTTTAATCGAGAGGTCGCGGGTTCAATCCCGGACTTGGGCATTTTTTTTTAGGAATACTTCTTTGAGGTAGTTATCTAATTTATTTACTTATCATTATTATCATTATTATCATTATAGTTATTAAAATAAATGTTAGTATTATTATTATTAGTAAAATCATTATTTTTATATAGTTATTATTATTAGTAGTATTATTATCATTATCATTATCATTATCATTAATATTATTATTACTTTTATTATTATTATTATTATTATTATTATTATTATTATTATTATTATTATTATTATTATTATTATTATTATTACTTTTATATTTATTATTATTTTTATTATTATTATTATCATTATTATGATTACTACTTTTATATTAACAATATTATTATAACAAATAAATATTTTCTATAAAAGAGTATATATATTACAACTACCATAATATTATATAATTACATATATTAAGATCATTTATATAAAAATTTACATATAACGAATTATTGATTTTTAAATATAATAGTAAACTATATAAATATTACCTACTTTAAATATATACAAATTAAATATATAAGATATATAAGTTATGATATAATATATGAATTTATTTGATTACAATTATATGTGTTAATATATATATATATATATATATATATATATATATATATATATATATATATATATATATAGTGAATCCGAGGCCAACCTTGCATTGTTCAGTTCCGTCGTATGAATATTTTTACTACAAAATATTGGATTGTGAGTTTCATTTGCTCCCTTTTTAAATGCTTTTGCAATATATATTTTTGGGACTGAGAATACATGCGCTATTTTTATAACTGTTTTACGAAATAGACACAAGTAATTGAAACTACATTATATGGTTGAATGATCGAAGCCGAATATGCCCCATTTAGCTTGGTAGCCTAAGTATTAGGGAACAGACCCCCTAATTGACGCGAATCCTAAAGATAGATCTATCGGGCCCAACAAGCCCCATTCTGGAATTTAGAATGCTTTAGTACTTCGAAATTATCATGTCCGATGGGTGTCCCGGAATGATGGGGATATTCTATATGCATCTTGTTAAGGTCGGTTACCAGGTGTTCAATCCATATGAATTATTTTTGTCTCTATGCATGGGACATATATTTATGAGAAATGGAAATGAAAATCTTGTGGTCTATTAAAATGATGAAAATGATCAATTATGATAAACTAATGAACTCACTAACCTTTTGGTTGACACTTGAAAGCATGTTTATTCTCAGGTTTGAAAGAAATCTTCCGCTGTGCATTTGCTCACTTTAGAGATATTACTTGGAGTCATTCACGACATATTTCAAAAGAGGTTGCATTCGAGTCGTTGAGTTCATCAAGATTATTATTAAATCAATTATAGTTGGATATACTATGAAATGGTATGCATGCCGTCAACTTTCGATGTAATGAAAGATTGTCTTTTCAAAAATGAATGCAATGTTTGTAAAATGTACCATATAGAGGTCAAGTATCTCGCGATGTAACCAAATGTAATGTATTCGTCCTTATGGATTAGGACGGGTCATTAAAAAGGAATTGGATTCGGTGTTGATTTTGATTTGAAGAAGATGAAGAAGATAAAACAAAGAATCGATTTAAGTAAATTGGAATGGGGTGTAATTAATAAAAACGAGGGACAGAGTAGTGGTTCAGTGTGCTGGTGAGGGAACGGGAGGTCACGGGTTCGAGTCCTGCAAATCTTTTTAGAAAAACATTTTTTAGAAGGGTATACACTTTTACTTTCATCATCATCATCATCATCATCATCATCATCATCATCATCATCATCATTATTATTATTATTATTATTATTATTATTATTATTATTATTATTTTTATTGTTATTGTTATTAATAAGTATTAGTATTATTAGTATTGTCATTTCTAAGTATTATGAATATTATGATTACTATTATTATTATCATTATTATATTTATTATTATTACTGTTATTAGTATTATAATTATTAAGATTAGTATTATTACAAATATATGTATTATGATGGAAATCCATTTATAGATACAAATATGAATATCATCGTTATTAATGTATTTATTAATATCATTTAAAATATAACTTTAACATTTTTCTACTAGTATAATTATTATTATTATTATTAATATGATTAGAATTAATATTATTATCAACAAAAGTATTATGGATATTATCATTTCTACAAAAATTATTATTTTGTTATCATTAAAACTATTATTATTATTATTATTATTATTATTATTATTATTATTATTATTATTATTATTATTATTATTATTATTATTATCATTATTATCATTATTATCAAGTATTATCTATATCATTAGTATTAAGACAATATTGTTTATGAAAATAAAAGTTTTAAACGACGTTGTTAAGATTATAAGTATCAAAATAAAGATTATAGATATAAAAATATAGTTATATTATATAACTTAACTAAATTAATAATTCTATATATAAAATGAAAATATATAAATAATTAATAAAACTTATAAATTATTAAATATAACAAGTACATCACTAATAATAATATATAAATTTACTTGATTACAATTATGTGTGTTAATATATATACAAATGATATAGGTTCGTGAATCCGAGGCCAACCCTGCATTGTTCAATATAGTCATATGTATTTTTACTACAAAATACATTTGGTGAGTTTCATTTGCTCCCTTTTTAAATGCTTTTGCAATATATATTTTTGGGACTGAGAATACATGCGCTATTTTTATAACTGTTTTACTAAATAGACACAAGTAATTGAAACTACATTATATGGTTGAATGGATCGAAGCCGAATATGCCCTTTTTAGCTTGGTAGCCTAAGAATTTGGGAACAGACCCCCAAATTGACGCGAATCCTAAAGATAAATCTACCGGGCCCAACAAGCCCCATTCTGGAATTTAGAATGCTTTAGTACTTCGATTTTATCATGTCCGATGGGTGTCCCGGAATGATGGGGATATTCTATATGCATCTTGTTAATGTCGGTTACCAGGTGTTCACCATATGAATGATTTTTATCTCTATGCAGTTTGCGAAATGCCTGATATGAGATGTATATTTATGGAAAAATGAAATCTTGTGGTGTATTAAAATGATGAAAATGATTGTTTATGATAAACTAATGAACTCACCAACCTTTTGGTTGGCACTTTAAAGCATGTTTATTCTCAGGTATTAAGGAATTCTTCCGCTGTGCATTTGCTCATTTTAGAGATATTATTTGGAGTCATTCATGACATATTTCAAAAGACGTTGCATTCGAGTCGTCGAGTTCATCAAGATTATTATTAAGTCAATTATAGTTGGATATATTATGAAATGGTATGCATGTTGTCAACTTTCGATGAAATGAAAGTTTGTCTTTTAAAAACGACTGTAATGTTTGTAAAATGTATCATATAGAGGTCAAGTACCTCGCGATGTAACCAAATGTAATGTATTCGTCCAGATGGATTAGGACGGGTCATGAAAATTAATGTGGTGGAAGTGCAAGGCGAAATGTCGGTACTTCAAATATCTGAACAAATTGTAAGCTGGAAATGTCCTTCTATTACTTTTCCTCCTGCAAGTCTGACTGCGGATGTTGACAAACCAGTAGTAGTTTCATGCCGCATTGCGAATACCGACATTGTAATTATGAAAGTACATGTTGACACTGGTAGCAGTGTAGATGTTATGTATGAACAGTGTTTTAGCAAATTGCCTGCAAATATTCAAGCTTTGATGAAACCTACTACGGTTTCACTTGCTGGATTTTCAGGAGAGTCAACTTGGCCTATAGGTCAGTTGGAATTGCAAATTGAGCTGGTTGATGATTGTGATGAGTCGCTAAGGCGCCAAGCTTCATTGAATCTTTACATAATGCAAAATCAGTCGCGATCCAATATGATTCTTGGGCGCACTGCTTTACGCATGTTTGGCGCAATTCCTTCTACTATACATGGCATGGTTAAATTTTCTGCTAATAAGGGAGTTGGCACACTAATTTCTGCGGAAGAAGAGTTATTCTGTGCTATGATTATGGCAAGCGTAAGTATGGGTGTTGAGGGGCATTTAGTACATTCTGAATAGTGCAAATCTTTGTAATAGAAAGTTTGAATGCTTAGTCAAGTTTGATCAATGATTGATCTGCTATTTTTGTTTTCTGAAATTTGTATTGTGAAAAACTGCTGAATAAAACAATATTAGTTTCAGTGTTAGTGGTTGTTTCTATACAAAGAGAAAACACTGCGTGTGGCCACGCGTAGTGATTATTTTGCAGAGGGTTAAGGCTACTCAAGGTCCATATACTTTTCATTTTGTCCCGATGTAGTCCATATACCCAAAAAAATACTATTATAGTCCATAAACTTTTAAAAAGTGTATCGATGTAGTCCATAGATAACCTGTTACCGGTTAAACAGGTCACATTTTGTTTACATCGATACACTTTTAAAAGTTTATGGCCTACATCGATACACTTTTTGAAAGTATGTGGACTACATCGAGACACTTTTTGAAAGTATATGGACTACATCGGGACAAAAAAATGTATACTTTTTTGAAGATCAACGGTTTAAAATCGATCAACCTATTTATCAGGTCAATGGACTACATCGATACACTTTTTAAAAGTTTATGGACTATAATAGTATTTTTTTGGGTATATGGACTACATCGGGACAAAATGAAAAGTATATGGACCTTGAGTAGCCTTAACCCTTTTGCAGAATACAATTGCTTAATTTTCATGACACTAAATTAATGTTTGTGTAAATACAATTAAAGATCCGCAGATATTTTTAATAAAATGGCATGATCTTCGCTAAAACATGGCCTGCACAATGTTATAATAATACGAATTTTCATTGCGAAATTGTATGTTTAAAACCAAGTGATGAAATTGCCCACTTGTGTTAAGTAGCAAATGTTGCGAAAGGATAAAATTTTCTAAGTGTTTGATCTTGCCAACATTTAGATGCTTCGCAATGCTAAAAATTGCCTAAGGATCGATTTGTCGGACTTAGAAGATTCATAATGAATAGAAGATTGTTTCGCATAAGTACGCGTTTGTTATGTGCACAATAGCGAATGTGAAAATTGCAAAGGGCAAGTCTGAATTATGAATATATGATAAAGTAAAGCGCTATATAAGTAAGACAAGTTGCAATTGCGAAATATAATCATTTCATTAATAAACATGCTGTGCAAGTGCGTGGATTTACAAAAAATGCAATCTATACATTGAGGGATTACAATTTACAATCTATTTAAGATGTTTTAAAGCTCGAGCGCTTTAATATCTTCAAACGTAACGCCCTCACGTTGGCTAAGCTCTACTAAAGCTGGTATGGTGACTTTCTCAACCTCCTTCTTCCCTGCGGCTAGTGCTTCGCGGGCATCATCGGTTGCACATATCTCACTGGCCATGTCCGAGGGAAGTGGTTGGGAAAGATCGCCAAGTTTGCAAAGCAGATCATACCACTCGCAACGAGTAACGAGTTTGGATGCTTGGGCGTATGTTCGAAACTTCTCAGTTACTGGTTTTGAATCCATGATTTTGTCGCCGAGTTCGGGAAGGTATTTGATGAGTTGAGCGAATTGTTCCTCAGCATTTTCCGCTCTCTTTTTGAGCTTCGCGTTTTCCTCCGCAGCTTTTTTAAGTTGGGCCTCAAGTTTCTACGCTTTCCTTTGTTGCGCATTGGCAATTTTAACCTGCTTTTCATATTCATCGGATATCTCGTTGAAGCGCTCAACGTTGTCGATGGCTAGGCAAATCGCGTTATAGCAATTGTGGAGTCGCTGTCTCTCGGCTTGAGGAAAAGTCAGTTTGCGGTATTCATCTTGTGTGTTTTTGGGGATGAATTTGCAGAGTTTGCGGTATAACCGGTTGGATTGTTCTGCTTCTGCGGCTTCATCAGCATCTTCTTCTTCTTCTTGATGGGATGTTTCAGCTTCAGAAGGAAGGCTTAAGTCTTCATTACCGGGCTCTTCCAAAATGTCCTCGGGGATATTCCCGGTGATGTTGTATAGCTGTCTGGGCTCACCTGGGGAGTCTGAAAGCACAACTAAAAAGAGATAAGCGAATATAAAAAATTAGTGCGGTTAATGTAGTGACCCAAACTTTTTCATGATTATATATTAAATGAAAACTATATTTGCATGATTAAATATTTCCAACATGTTAAGCAATCAAACTTGTTAAGACTTGATTTATTGAAATGAGTTTCATGTAGACAATTGACCACCCAAGTTGACCGGCGATTCACGAACGTTAAAACTTGTAAAAACAACATGATATATATATATATATATATATATATATATATATATATATATATATATATATATATATATATATAACATGATATTATGATGAGTAAGTATCTCACCAAGTACATTAACAATGAGTTATATACATAAAATGAAAGTAGTGAATTAAGAAACGCGAAACGATATATATAACGGCTATCGTTACAACAACGTCTTACTAAATACATATGTATCATGTTAAGATATTAATACACTATGTTTAACATCATGAAATGATAATTACATATATCATTAAGCGTATTAACAATGAACTACACGAGTAAGATGAGACTACTAACTTAAGGTTTTCGAAACAATACATATATGTAACGATTATCGTTGTAATAGTATTTTACACATATTTATATGATATTAAGATATATTAATACACCTTGTTAACATATTAACATAACAATTTAACATCTCATTTAAGTGTAATAACAATGGATCAATTACATTTAACAAGATCGTCACTTAAAGGTTCCAAAACAACACTTACATATAACGACTAACGATGACTTAACGACTCAGTTAAATGTATATACATGTAGTGTATTAAGATGTATTAATACACTTTTGGAAGACTTCATGACATATATCAAAGTACTTCTACCTAACAAAAATGCTTACAATTACATCCTCATTCATTTTCATCAACAATTCTACTCGTATGCACCCGTATTCGTACTCGTACAATACACAGCTTCTAAGATGTCTATACTATTGGTATATACACTCAATCATCAGCTCCTTAGCAGCCCATGTGAGTCATTAAATATGTGGGAACCATCATTTGGCAACTAGCATGAAATATCTCACAAAATTACAAAAAATATTATAAATCATTCATGAATTATTTACATGAAAACAAACTTACATATCCTTTATATCTAATCCATATACCAACGACCAAAAACACCTAGAAACACTTTCATTCTTCAATTTTCTTCATCTAATTGATTTCTCTCAAGTTCTATCTTCAAGTTCTAAGTGTTCTTCATAAATTCTATAAGTTCTAGTTTCATAAAATCAAGAATACTATCATGTTTGCAAGATTACTTCCAAGCTTTATAATCCAATCCAAGTAATCATCTAAGCTCAAGAAATCTTTCTTATTTACAGTAAGATATCTTTCTAATACAAGTTAATACTCATATTCAAACTTTGATTCAATTTCTATAACTATAACTATCTTATTTCGAGTGGAAATCTTACTCGAACTTGTTTTCGTGTCATGATTCTACTTCAAGAACTTTCTAGCCATCCAAGAATCCTTTGAAGCTAGATCCATTTTTGTCACTTCCAGTAGGTTTACCTACTAAACTTGAGGTAGTAATGATGTTCATAACATCATTCGATTCATATATATAACTATCTTATTCGAAGATTTGAACATGTAATCACTAGAACATAGTTTAGTTAATTCAAAACTTGTTCGCAAACAAAAGTTAATCCTTCTAACTTGTCTTTTAAAATCAACTAGACACATGTTCTATATCTATATGATATGCTAACTTAATGATTTAAAACTTAGAAACACGAAAAACACGTTAAAACCGGATATACGCCGTCGTAGTAAAACCGGGGGCTGTTTTGGTTTGGATAATTAAAAACTATGATAAACTTTGATTTAAAAGCTATTCTTCTGGAAAAATAATTTTTCTTATGAACATGAAACTATATCCAAAAATCATGGTTAAACTCAAAGTGGAAGTATGTTTTCCAAAATGGTCATCTAGACGTCGTTTTTTCGACTGAAATGACTACCCTTACAAAAACGACTTGTAACCTGTATTTCCGACTATAAAATTATACTTTTTATGTTTAGATTCATAAACTTAAGTTCAATATGAAACCATAGCAACTTGAATCACTCGAAACGGATTTAAAACGAAGAAGTTATGGGTAAAACAAAATTGGATAATTTTGCTTGTTGTAGCTACGTGAAATTTGTAACAAATTTATACAAATCATAACTTAACTAACTTATATTGTATTATACATGTATTCTAACATATATTATGTAATCTTGAGATACCATAAACACGAATACAATATTTTGACATATCATATCGACCCATATATATATATATATATATATATATATATATATATATATATATATATATATATATATATATATATATATATATATATATATATATATATATATATCAGAACAACCATAGACACTCTATATGCAGTAATGTTGGAGTTAGCTATACAGGGTTGATGTTGATTCCAAAATATTATATATACTTTGAGTTGTGATCTAGCCTGAGACTTGTATACACGAGGTCGTGGATTGATTCGAGATAATATATATTACTTTATTTCTGTACATCTAACTAGTTGTAGGTTACTAACGAGGACTGCTGACTTAACAAACTCAAATCATTAAAACGTAATAAAAATGTTGTAATTATATTTTGATCATACTTTGATACATATGTACATATTTGTTATAGGTTCGTGAATCGACCAGTGGCCAAGTCTTACTTCCCGACGAAGTAAAAATCTGTGAAAGTGAGTTATAGTCCCACTTTTAAATCTAATATTTTTGGGATGAGAATACATGCAGTTTTATAAATGTTTTACAAAATAGACACAAGTACTCGAAATTACATTCTATGTTGGATTATGAATACCGAATATCACCATTTTAGCTTGTTAACCTAAGAATTAGGGAACAGACACCCTAATTGACGCGAATCCTAAAGGTAGATCTACGGGCCCTAACTCCCCCCCATACTGGAAAATGGTATGCTTTAGTACTTCGAGTTATTAATACAGATGGATTTCTGTTTTGGGGATATTCTATATGCATTTTGTTAATGTCGGTTACCAGGTGTTCAACAAATGATTAATTTTTATACAGATTGTATGTTATTGAAAGATGAAATCTTGTGGTCTATTATTACGATTTGATATATATAGGTTAAACCTATAACTCACCAACATTTTTGTTGACGTTTAAAGCATGTTTATTCTCAGGTGATTATTAAGAGCTTCCGCTGTTGCATGCTAATTTATGGACAAGAGTTGGAGTCAGCATGCTTGTATAATAATGTTTAAAAACTGCATTCGAAGATTTAAATTGATGTGTAATATTATTGTAAACCATTATGTAATAATCGTGTGAAAACGCTATATTTTGGATTATCATTATTTGATAATCGTCGTAATATTTTTAAACCTTTATTGATAAAATAAAGGTTATGGTTTGTTTAAAATTCGAATGCAGTCTTTGAAAAACGTCTCATATAGAGGTCAAAACCTCGCAACAAAATCAACTAATATGGAACGTTTATAATCGATATGAACGGGACATTTCAGTTGGTATCAGAGCGTTGGTGTTAGAGAACCAGAATTTTGCATTAGTGTGTCTTACCGAGTTGTTAGGATGCATTAGTGAGTCTGGACTTCGACCGTGTTTTCTTCAAAAACGATTGCTTAACACTTTTTGTTGGAAACTAAATATTATTAACATGTAAATATTATGTGATATATTAATCTCTTAACGTGTTTGATATTGTGTGATAGATGTCTACTTCTAGTACAAATCTCATCGACTCACCTAATAATAATGAAGAGTCGAATATATTTTGGAAAGATTCACAAAATCCCGAGGAGGAACCGGAAGAGGAGGAACCGGAAGAGGAGGAACCGGAAGAAGAGGAACCGAAAGAAGAAGAAGTTTCGGAGGAAGAAATATTAATACCTACAGTTAAACGATTAAATAAAAGAAAATCCTCAACCAACCGACCAAATTAATAATGGTCAATGGTGTTTCCGCCGAGGAAACAAAATATTGGAAAAATTACCAATTTTCTGATGAATCGGATCCCGACGAGGATTCCGATGCTGTTATAGAAATTACCTCGACCCAATTTGAAAAAGCAAAAGAAAACAATAAGGGAAAAGGTATCAAAATAAAGAAACCTGATTACAACCCCGATGAACTTTATATATATCGTAAACACCCATACTTCTTAAATTTTAACAATAACCCTGGAACCTCTAAGCCACCAGATTTTTCTAAACCATTTGTGAAAATGACGGCTCGTATTAGGGGAGCACCATATATCCCTAGGAAATTAGCGAAACAAACCAAGTCCGAAGAAGAAGAAACAAGTGAGTTGGAATAAAGAGTTGTAATCATGTGATGTAATATATGTAATATAGTGTTCTTGTGCTTTTATGATAAATGTAAAAATAGCTTGTATTATTTGTTAAGTATCTTTTATGAATCTAACCCTCGTCTATTTTTACAGTATAAAAACACAAAATGGATGTTAAGGATAGACAACCAAAAATTTTAGAAGACCTACCCGGGGACATGATTGATGAAATCTTGTCTAGAGTCGGTCAGAATTCGTCGGCACAATTGTTTACGGCAAAATTAGTTTGTAGAACATTTGAAGAACGTTCCAGGCATGCCTTAGTTTATAAAAGGCTTTCTTTTGAAAGATGAGGTATATCACATTGGGGAGACCCTAAGTTACGCCGTGTTTTCTTTAAAGCGTTAAATGCGGGAAACCCAATTGCAATTTTACGCTACGGGTTGAGAACCTATTTTGACTCAACATATCCTAACATAGGACTTCGTGCTTTAGAAAGAGCTTCTAACATGCAACAAAAAGAAGCATGTTATGCTTACGGGTTAGTGATGTTCGCTTCTCACCAAAGTGAGAAAAAGAACATCGGATTACAACTTTTAAATAAAACCTTCCCACAAGTGACGGATTCGGTAGTTGGGGTGAGAAACAAGGTTTTTAGATTGTTACGGGCTGTTGGGTATTACGCAACCCTCGTCCTTTTGACGACGTTACAACATGCTGCCTAGCTAACGGTCATAATGGTTATTTGCTACATAACCAAGGATGGGAAATAATATTAGTACAACTAGAATGCATGACTTGTTTCTGGACCTATGAATTACGTGTTTTTATTGCATTTGCTGAACGACTTGCGTATTAACTAGGATTGTTGTCAAAACTGTTTTGTATCAAAATTATTGTGTGCTATATTTTATGCTATATGTAAAATAGCAGTATTGTATATTTGTAAAATATTGTATAAAAGTTTGAACGTGAAATTTATTGTAATTAGTTTTTCATATAGAATTGTAGTAGTTAAATTGTATGTTAACTACTAAGTATGAACTTAACGGGTAGGTACTACCCGAATTAAAACTTATAAAACGCTAATATAAAGAAAAAACTTTTATAAATAAGTTCATATTATGCTACGAAATACTATTGACTACTCTTAATATTCTATATGATTAACTTAATTCTTTTGGCTATTTTTGAAGGAAATGACACCGACTACTTGTCAGAACTTGAACATGAGCGAGGAAGACTTCCGTGTTTTCCTTGCTGCGAACATAGCCGCCGTGCAGGCCGCAATGCAAAATAACAACAATAACTCTGGTTCTAGCAGTGGAACTAATTCCACAAGAAATCGTGTAGGATGCTCCTACAAAGAATTCACTGCCTGCAAACCTTTGGAATTTGATGGAACCGAGGGTCCAATCGGATTGAAACGGTGGACCGAGAAGGTTGAATTGGTGTTTGCCATAAGTAAATGTACTGAAGAAGACAAAGTAAAGTACGCTACGCATACCTTCACATGTACTGCGTTAACATGGTGGAATACCTATCTCGAGCAGGTGGGAAAAGATACTGCATACGCGTTACCGTGGTCAGCATTCAAGCACTTGATGAACGAGCAGTATCGTCCCAGAAACGAGGTCAATAAGCTCAAGGTAGAGCTTAGAGAGTTACGAACACAAGGGTTCGACATTACCACGTATGAACGACGATTCACAGAGTTGTGCCTATTGTGTCCGGGAGCGTTCGAAGATGATGAAGAAAAGATCGACGCGTTTGTAAAAGGGTTACCAAAAAGGATTCAAGAAGATGTGAGTTCACACGAGCTCACTTCCATACAAAAGGCAAGTCGAATGGCTCATAAAATCATAAATCAGATTGAGGGAAGAATTAAAGAGCAGGCGGCCGAAGAAGCCAACACGAAACAACTCAAGAGGAAGTGGGAGAAAAATGGTGACAAGAGTCACCAGTACAACAACAACCACAATTACAACCACAATCGCAATAACTATCCCAACAATCGCAACAACAATCGCAACAATAACCGCAATCCTAACAATAACTACAACAAACGTCCCAACAACAACAACAACCACAACATCAACCATCCCAACAATAATAACAAAAGGCAAAAACCATGTCAGAGGTGTGAAGGATACCATCCGACTGGGTTCTGCACGACAACGTGTACTAAGTGTAAGAGAGGTGGTCATAGCGTGACGAAGTGTGAAATCTACGGACCGGTGATTAACAAAAATAATGTAACGAATAATGTCGGGACAAGTAATGCCGCCTTTATTTGTTATGGATGTGGAAAACCGGGCCACGTCAAGAGTAAATGCCCAAACCAAGAAAATATAAATGGGCAAAGCCGTGGAAGAGTCTTCAACATTAATTCGGCAGAAGCGCAGGAAGACCCGGAGCTTGTTACAGGTACGTTTCTCATTGACAATAAATCTGCTTATGTTTTATTTGATTCGGGTGCGGATAGAAGCTATATGAGTAGAGATTTTTGTGCTAAATTAAGTTGTCCACTGACGCCTTTGGATAATAAATTTTTACTCGAATTAGCAAACGGTAAATTAATTACAGCAGATAATACATGTCGGAATCGAGAAATTAAGCTGGTTAGTGAAACATTTAAGATTGATTTGATACCAATAGAGTTAGGAAGTTTTGATGTGATAATTGGCATGTACTGGTTGAAAAAGGAGAGAGCGGAGATCGTATGTTACAAAAATGCAATTCGCATTGTAAGGGGAAAAGGAAAACCCTTAACGGTGTACGGAGAAAAGAGCAACGCGAAGCTAAATCTTATTAGTAATTTGAAGGCGCAAAAACTAATAAGAAAAGGTTGCTATGCTGTTTTAGCACATGTCGAGAAAGTACAAACCGAAGAAAAGAACATCAATGATGTTCTCGTCGCAAAAGAATTTTCCGATGTATTTTCGAAAGAATTACCTGGACTACCTCCACACCGATCCGTTGAATTTCAAATAGATCTTGTACCAGGAGCTGCACCAATAGCTCGTGCTCCATACAGACTCGCACCCAGCGAAATGAAGGAACTCCAAAGCCAATTACAAGAACTTTTAGAGCGTGGTTTCATTCGACCAAGCACATCACCATGGGGAGCTCCTGTTTTGTTTGTCAAAAAGAAGGATGGTACATTCAGGTTGTGTATCGACTACCGAGAGTTGAACAAACTTACCATCAAGAACCGTTATCCACTACCGAGAATCGACGACTTATTTGATCAACTACAAGGCTCGTCGGTTTATTCGAAGATCGATTTACGTTCTGGATATCATCAAATGCGGGTGAAGGAGGATAATATTCCGAAAACAGCTTTTAGGACGCGTTACGGTCATTACGAGTTTATGGTTATGCCATTTGGTTTGACTAATGCACCAGCTGTGTTCATGGACCTTATGAACCGAGCGTGTGAACCATATCTTGACAAGTTTGTCATTGTTTTCATCGATGACATACTTATCTACTCAAAGAATGATCAAGAGCACGAAGAACATTTGAGAAAAGTGCTAGAGTTGTTGAGGAAAGAAAAACTGTACGCTAAGTTTTCAAAGTGTGCATTTTGGTTGGAAGAAGTTCAATTCCTCGGTCACATAGTGAAAAAAGAAGGTATTCAGGTGGATCCGGCAAAGATTGAACCCGTTGAAAAATGGGAAACCCCGAAAACTCCGAAACACATACGCCAATTTTTAGGACTAGCTGGTTACTACAGAAGATTCATCCAAGATTTTTCCAAAATAGCAAAACCCTTAACTGCATTAACGCATAAAGGGAAGAAATTTGAATGGAAGGATGAACAAGTAAAAGCATTTCAATTGTTGAAGAAAAAGTTAACTACGGCACCTATATTGTCATTGCCTGAAGGGAATGATGATTTTGTGATATATTGTGACGTCTCAAAGAAAGGTCTCGGTTGTGTATTAATGCAACGAACGAAGGTAATTGCCTATGCGTCTAGACAATTGAAGATTCACGAGCAAAATTATACGACACACGATTTGGAACTAGGCGCTGTTGTTTTTGCATTAAAGACTTGGAGGCACTACTTATATGAGGTCAAAAGTATTATATATACCGACCACAAAAGTCTCCAACACATATTTAATCAGAAACAACTGAACATGAGGCAGCGTAGGTGGATTGAGTTATTGAATGATTACGATTTCGAGATTCGTTACCACCCGGGGAAAGCGAATGTGGTAGCCGATGCCTTGAGTAGAAAGGACAGCGAACCTATACGGGTAAAAGCTATGAATATAATTATTCGTACTAACCTTACTACTCAAATAAAGGAGGCGCAACAGGGAGTTGTAAAAGAAGGGAATTTGAATAATGAAATACCTAAAGGATCGGAGAAACACCTTAATATTCGAGAAGACGGAACCCGGTATAGAGCTGAAAGAATTTGGGTACCAAAGTTTGGAGATGTGAGAGAAATGGTACTTGGGGAAGCACATAAAACCAGATACTCAATACATCCCAGAGCGGGAAAGATGTACAAGGACCTCAAGAAATATTTTTGGTGGCCGGGTATGAAAGCCGATATTGCTAGATATGTGGGAGAATGTTTGACGTGTTCTAAGGTCAAAGCTGAACATCAAAAACCATCAGGTCTACTTCAACAACCTGAAATCCCGGAATGGAAATGGAAAAACATTACCATGGATTTCATTACTAAATTACCAAGGACTGCAAGTGGTTATGATACTATTTGGGTAATAGTCGATCGTCTCACCAAATCAGCACATTTTCTGCCAATGGGAGAAGATGACAAAATGGAGAAGTTGGCGCGATTATACTTGAGAATTTGTCTCCAGACATGGAATACCAATCTCTATTATCTCGGATAGGGATGACAGATTCGTTTCAAGATTTTGGCAGACATTACAGCAAGCATTGGGAACTCGTCTAGACATGAGTACTGCCTATCATCCACAAACTGATGGGCAGAGCGAAAGGACGATACAAACGCTTGAAGACATGCTACGAGCATGTGTTATTGATTTTGGAAACATTTGGGATCGACATCTACCATTAGCAGAATTTTCCTACAACAACAGTTACCACTCAAGTATCAAAATGGCACCGTTCGAAGCACTTTATGGTAGAAAGTGCAGATCCCCGATTTGTTGGAATGAATTGGGGGATAGACAGATTACGGGTCCAGAGATAATCCAAGAAACTACCGAGAAAATCATCCAAATTCAACAACGTTTGAAAATCGCTCAGAGTCGACAAAAGAGCTACGCGGACCTTAAAAGGAAAGATATAGAATTTGAAATTGGAGAGATGGTCATGCTTAAGGTTTTGCCTTGGAAAGGCGTTGTTCGATTTGGTAAACGGGGAAAACTAAATCCAAGATACATTGGACCATTCAAGATTTTAGATTGTGTCGGACCAGTAGCCTACCGACTTGAATTACCTCAACAACTCGCCAATGTACATAATACCTTTCACGTCTCGAATCTGAAGATGTGCTTAGCTAAAGAAGATCTCACTATTCCTTTAGACGAAATTAAAATCAACGAAAAACTACAATTCGTTGAAGAACCCGTCGAGATAATGGATCGTGAGGTTAAAAGGCTCAAGCAAAATAAGATACCGATCTTCAAGGTTCGATGGAATGCTAGTATGGGACCCGAGTTCACCTGTGAGCGTGAAGATCAAATGAAGCTGAAATACACGTACCTATTTTCAGAAGATTCGTCAACACCTTCAACAGCTTAAAATTTCGGGATGAAATTTATTTAACGGGTAGGCACTGTAGTGACCCGAACTTTTCCATGATTATATATTAAATGAAAACTATATTTGCATGATTAAATGTTTCCAACATGTTAAGCAATCAAACTTGTTAAGACTTGATTTATTGAAATGAGTTTCATGTAGACAATTGATCACCCAAGTTGACCGGCGATTCACAAACGTTAAAACTTGTAAAAACAACATGATATATATATATATATATATATATATATATATATATATATATATATATATATATATATATATATATATATATATATATATATAACATGATATTATGATGAGTAAGTATCTCACCAAGTACATTAACAATGAGTTATATACATAAAATGAAAGTAGTGAATTAAGAAACGCGAAACTATATATATAACGGCTATCGTTACAACAACGTCTTACTAAATACATATGTATCATGTTAAGATATTAATACACTATGTTTAACATAGTGAAATGATAATTACATATATCATTAAGCGTATTAACAATGAACTACAAGAGTAAGATGAGACTACTAACTTAAGGATTTCGAAACAATACATATATGTAACGATTATCGTTGTAATAGTATTTTACACATATTTATATGATATTAAGATATATTAATACACCTTGTTAACATATTAACATAACAATTTAACATCTCATTTAAGTGTAATAACAATGGATCAATTACATTTAACAAGATCGTTAACTTAAAGGTTCCAAAACAACACTTACATATAATGACTAACGATGACTTAACGACTCAGTTAAATGTATATACATGTAGTGTATTAAGATGTATTAATACACTTTTGGAAGACTTCATGACATATATCAAAGTACTTCTACTTAACAAAAATTCTTACAATTACATCCTCATTCATTTTCATCAACAATTCTACTCGTATGCACCCGTATTCGTACTCGTACAATACACAGCTTCTAAGATGTATATACTATTGGTATATACACTCAATCATCAGCTCCTTAGCAGCCCATGTGAGTCATTAAACATGTGGGAACCATCATTTGGCAACTAGCATGAAATATCTCACAAAATTACAAAAAATATTATAAATCATTCATGAATTATTTACATGAAAACAAACTTACACATCCTTTATATCTAATCCATATACCAACGACCAAAAACACCTACAAACACTTTCATTCTTCAATTTTCTTCATCTAATTGATCTCTCTCAAGTTCTATCTTCAAGTTCTAAGTGTTCTTCATAAATTCTATAAGTTCTAGTTTCATAAAATCAAGAATACTATCATGTTTGCAAGATTACTTCCAAGCTTTCTAATCCAATTCAAGTAATCATATAAGCTCAAGAAATATTTCTTATTTACAGTAAGATATCTTTCTAATACAAGGTACTACTCATATTCAAACTTTGATTCAATTTCTATAACTATAACTATCTTATTTTGAGTGGAAATCTTACTTGAACTTGTTTTCGTGTCATGATTCTACTTCAAGAACTTTCAAGCCATCCAAGAATCCTTTGAAGCTAGATCAATTTTTGTCACTTCAAGTAGGTTTACCTACTAAACTTGAGGTAATAATGATGTTCATAACATCATTCGATTCATATATATAACTATCTTATTCGAAGATTTGAACATGTAATCACTAGAACATAGTTTAGTTAATTCTAAACTTGTTCGCAAACAAAAGTTAATCCTTCTAACTTGTCTTTTAAAATCAACTAGACACATGTTCTACATCTGTATGATATGCTAACTTAATGATTTAAAACTTAGAAACACGAAAAACACGCTAAAACCGGATATACGCCGTCGTAGTAAAACCGGGGGCTGTTTTGGTTTGGATAATTAAAAACTATGATAAACAATAATTTAAAAGCTATTCTTCTGAAAAAATAATTTTTCTTATGAACATGAAACTATATCCAAAAATCATGGTTAAACTCAAAGTGGAAGTATGTTTTCCAAAATGGTCATCTAGACGTCGTTTTTTCGACTGAAATGACTACCCTTACAAAAACGACTTGTAACCTGTATTTCCGACTACAAACTTATATTTTTTCTGTTTAGATTCATAAACTTAAGTTCAATATGAAACCATAGCAACTTGAATCACTCGAAACGGATTTAAAACGAAGAAGTTATGGGTAAAACAAGATTGGATAATTTTGCTTGTTGTAGCTACGTGAAATTTGTAACAAATTTATACAAATCATAACTTAACTAACTTATATTGTATTATACATGTATTCTAACATATATTATGTAATCTTGGGATACCATAGACACGAATACAATGTTTTAACATATCATATCGACCCATCTATATATATATATATATTTCGGAACAACCATAGACACTCTATATGCAGTAATGTTGGAGTTAGCTATACAGGGTTGATGTTGATTCCAAAATATTATATATACTTTGAGTTGTGATCTAGCCTGAGACTTGTATACACGAGGCCGTGGATTGATTCGAGATAATATATATTACTTTATTTCTGTACATCTAACTAGTTGTAGGTTACTAACGAGGACTGCTGACTTAACAAACTCAAATCATTAAAACGTAATAAAAAATGTTGTAATTATATATTGATCATACTTTGATACATATGTACATATTTGTTATAGGTTCGTGAATCGACCAGTGGCCAAGTCTTACTTCCCGACGAAGTAAAAATCTGTGAAAGTGAGTTATAGTCCCACTTTTAAATCTAATATTTTTGGGATGAGAATACATGCAGTTTTATAAATGTTTTACAAAATAGACACAAGTACTCGAAATTACATTCTATGTTGGATTATGAATACCGAATATCACCATTTTAGCTTGGTAACCTAAGAATTAGGGAACAGACACCCTAATTGACGCGAATCTTAAAGGTAGATCTACGGGCCCTAACTCCCCCCATACTGGAAAATGGTACGCTTTAGTACTTCGAGTTATTAATACAGATGGATTTCTGTTTTGGGGATATTCTATATGCATTTTGTTAATGTCGGTTACCAGGTGTTCAACATATGATTGATTTTTATACAGATTGTATGTTATTGAAAGATGAAATCTTGTGGTCTATTATTACGATTTGATATATATAGGTTAAACCTATAACTCACCAACATTTTTGTTGACGTTTAAAGCATGTTTATTCTCAGGTGATTATTAAGAGCTTCCGCTGTTGCATGCTAATTTATGGACAAGAGTTGGAGTCAGCATGCTTGTATAATAATGTTTAAAAACTGCATTCGAAGATTTAAATTGATGTGTAATATTATTGTAAACCATTATGTAATAATCGTGTGAAAACGCTATATTTTAGATTATCATTATTTGATAATCGTCGTAATATTTTTAAACCTTTATTGATAAAATAAAGGTTATGGTTTATTTAAAAATCGAATGCAGTCTTTGAAAAACGTCTCATATAGAGGTCAAAACCTCGCAACGAAATCAACTAATATGGAACGTTTATAATCGATATGAACGGGACATTTCAGTTGGTATCAGAGCGTTGGTCTTAGAGAACCAGAATTTTGCATTAGTGTGTCTTACCGAGTTGTTAGGATGCATTAGTGAGTCTGGACTTCGACCGTGTTTTCTTCAAAAACGATTGCTTAACACTTTTTGTTGGAAACTATATATTATTAACATATAAATATTATGTGATATATTAATCTCTTAACGTGTTTGATATTGTGTGATAGATGTCTACTTCTAGTACAAATCCCATCGACTCACCTAATAATAATGAAGAGTCGAATATATTTTGGGAAGATTCACAAAATTCCGAGGAGGAACCGGAAGAAGAGGAACCGGAAGAGGAGGAACCGAAAGAAGAAGAAGTTTCGGAGGAAGAAATATTAATACCTACAGTTAAACGATTAAATAAAAGAAAATCCTCAACCAACCGACCAAATTAATAATGGTCAATGGTGTTTCCGCCGAGGAAACAAAATATTGGAAAAATTACCAATTTTCTGATGAATCGGATCCCGACGAGGATTCCGATGATGTTATAGAAATTACCTCGACCCAATTTGAAAAAGCAAAAGAAAACAATAAGGGAAAAGGTATCAAAATAGAGAAACCTGATTACAACCCCGATGAACTTTATATATATCGTAAACACCCGTACTTCTTAAATTTTAACAATAACCCGGAAACCTCTAAGCCACCAGGTTTTTCTAAACCATTTGTGAAAATGACGGCTCGTATTAGGGGAGCACCATATATCCTTAGGAAATTAGCGAAACAAACCAAGTCCGAAGAAGAAGAAACAAGTGAGTCGGAATAAAGAGTTGTAATCGTGTGATGTAATATATGTAATATAGTGTGCTTGTGCTTTTATGATAAATGTAAAAATTGCTTGTATTATTTGTTAAGTATCTTTTATGAATCTAACCCTCGTCTATTTTTACAGTATAAAAACACAAAATGGATGTTAAGGATAGACAACCAAAAATTTTAGAAGACCTGCCCGGGGACATGATTGATGAAATCTTGTCTAGAGTCGGTCAGAATTCTTCGGCACAATTGTTTACGGCAAAATTAGTTTGTAGAACATTTGAAGAACGTTCCAGGCATGCCTTAGTTTATAAAAGGCTTTCTTTTGAAAGATGGGGTATATCACATCGGGGAGACCTTAAGTTACGCCGTGTTTTCTTTAAAGCGTTAAATGCGGGAAACCCAAGTGCAATTTTACGCTACGGGTTGAGAACCTATTTTGACTCAACATATCCCAACATAGGACTTCGTGCTTTAGAAAGAGCTTCTAACATGCAACATAAAGAAGCATGTTATGTTTACGGGTTAGTGATGTTCGCTTCTCACCAAAGTGAGAAAAAGAACATCGGATTACAACTTTTAAATAAAACCTTCCCACAAGTGACGGATTCGGTAGTTGGGGTGAGAAACAAGGTTTTTAGATTGTTACGGGACTGTTGGGCATTACGAAACCCTCGTCCTTTTGACGACGTTACAACATGCTGCCTAGCTAACGGTCATAATGGTATTTGTATAAAAGGGTAATATGTAATGTGTATTTGTATAAAAGTATAAGCAATATACCGTTGTTGGCGGCGTCGACTGAAAGCGCGTTGCAGTCGCCCCATAGCCAGTACACGGATACTCCGCCAATATAAAGCGGCACGTTGGAGTAGGCCCGCATAATCAAGCCCGCGTTCTTGATTGTTTTCAGTAAATCTTGTTCAAGGTCATCCGGGGTGACCCTGTCATTTACCGTTGCGTCCATTTCAGTGCACCATGCTTTGGGTATGTTGCTATCAACGTGAGCAGTGTTATTAATAAAAAAGAAGGAACTGCGCCAGTTTTCAATAGAATCCTTGGGGGAAGTCATCACGCCATGACGACTGCTGAAGGAATACCACCCCTTATCGTAAGGTGTAAGGCTATTAAAAGAGCGAAAGGTGTTAAGTAGTGGCTGCTCATTCAGTGCTTTGCAATACATCTCGAATAACACAATTTTATTAATCGCGTTCGGATGCAGTTGTGCCACTGCAACCTTGTAGTATTCGCATACGCTGCGAAAGAAGGGAGTAAGAGGAAGGCGTAGGTTGCCATGTGAAATGGCAGCCTCATATATAGTAATCATTCCCTTGGCGGAGCATTCGCCCTATCCTCCGCTGATGGGGCGGTGGGTGAAAATTGTGCAAGCAGTGGATAATACTGCTGCAGGGTTTGGATTTTTGCCTCCGTCATATATGACACGAAGGCACCGGGAGTGTTAGTAGTAGATGAGGATGCCATTTGCAATGATATAATTAAATCGGCTGTTGAATTGAAAAGTTATTGGGGTAGAATCGATTAATTGCAATAAACGCGTATGAATAGGAGCGTTCGATTGAATAAGCAATTAAAGAAGAAAGCGTAAAGTTTTTTATGAGAGTTTACCAGCTATTTATAATTGAAATTACGGCGAGGAAGTCGAAAGGGTAATGATTACTCTTAAACGGCTAAAATTACCGCAACGTGTAAACGGTAATTTTCTAGCCGTTACAGCGTTTCTGATTTGACAGCTTTGCAAAGTTACCGTTGTAATTGCGAGTTCTAATTGCTACAATAAACGGTAATAATTAGGTGGTAAAAAATATTATTAAAAAACCACTTGCGAATATATTTTAAGGTAGCACGGTTTTATTTATAAAGTTTATCATGATACATCTGCTTCGCGAAATGTATCATAATAAACTGGGGGACTTGATCATATACATAGCATTGTATATGTATATTTTATTGGCTAAAGGTCAAAAGCAGAAGTTACGCGAACTATAATAAAAAGGTGTGGAATATCCGCTGAAAATAAGTATAGCGGTTATGTTTCCGCCTTAATAAAAGACTGCGGTTTAATCCGCTAAGTTTCCGCGGATAGTTAAGCAATCCGCAGACCGCGGATATTTCGAATACTATAAATAGAGAGCATGGCCTCTCATTTATAGGTTGTTGATTCTCTGCCATTTGCTCTAGCCTTTGTGATTTTCACTTGTGATTTGGCCCAAGGGATTTCTACATTGCGCTAAGGTGAATCATGCTAATTGACAATCAAGACCGGGTCAGGGTGGTTGATCACTTGATTGTTAAAGTGAAAGACGATCATCGGGGCCCAAAATAATCATCAAACATCACATCCTCCATCTTGTTATTGCACTCAATCCTTAATTAAGTGATAACTTGATTTAGGATTGATCAACCCACACATACAAAGATGTTAACTGAAGAAAACGGGTTGAAAATTTATACTTGAGCATAAATGAAAATTTAGAATATACAGAGAACACTGTCGGGAGATATGAAGAACTCGATTTTTGATAGGTTCTACAATGCAATGAATTATGGGCTACAATAAGTCTATATCAAACACAAATATAATTACAGAAATATAATCACCTGCTGTTTTTGAATGTCTTGGGTTGTATTTCGTCTTTCGGTTACTCCTAAGTATTCTCATTTGCTTCTTCTGAAACAGAGTTGCAGCCAGATTAATAATGATTACCAGAGGATATTTGGTTTGTCGTGTTAATATGGTTAAAGATGGGATGAAAGATTATAAACTCAATAAATCTATTATAATTTAATTACAGTAATGAAAAACATTAAAGAAAATTACCGGTAGTGCTACTAGAAGTATTTGGTTTGCTTATTAATGCAGAATCACTTAACCACCAATCCTGGTATATATATATACATATATATTATAAGCTGTAATAGTCTGACGAGTCCTTGGATTGTAGTAGTAGAACTGCGTTAACATGGACCTACGTTGTCAATAAAACTTATTAAAGATGACAACACATTGTAATTAGATTGTAGACAAAAATTATGGATAATGATATAGACTTCATGAACTTATTAACCTCCTCTGGATATTATATGATCAAATAGTAAACAAGAAATAATAGATCAAGTCCGACTTACAAAATTTATCCTGCAAGTTCACTTATTGGTGGACGGTCCATCACATTATGTGCAGCTGTTGCATTTCTTTGTAGTTGAGGGTCAATGTCTGGCAATTTTGGAATCTGAATTCAGAAAAGAAAAAGAAAAAGAAAAAAATAAATAAGCAGAGGAATATAATATATAATATTATTTATAACTACAGTACCCAAACCCAATCCAACTGATGAAAGTTAAGGAAAAGGATATTGTGAAGCAGGAAGCTTATAAGGAAACGCGGTCAAACTGGTTAAAAGTCAAAAGTAGCCCAGAATATAATTTGAATGCTAAACCTTCTAAATCATTTTTATTCAAAAACTTGCATTATGTTATTGATATTATATAGTTTCGTTAACCATATCTAAAACACTAGTTTTATTGTCCAAACTTCCTACAGTGTTTTAGGACGTCCCCGCTTATAATAACAGATTACTGGTTTTGACCCCTTACCCAAGTACCCAACCCGCCCATTTTGCCACTTTCAAGAGTCTTTATGTATACATATATATACGCACCTGAGCTAAGATATCAATTGTTCTGCGTAACAAGCGTGCTAGATCTCCTTCATCCATTGCACAATCCATCATCATTTCCCTCCAAGTCAGACCCGAAGCCCAGGCTTCAACCATACCAGAAAATTGGCTATCCAAACAGCAAGGTATCTAAATACCACATCATACAAACAAGCTGAAAGCATGAATAGGTGATCTGAATAGCATGTTATAATTTATGGAATCTAGCTAGAGTGTCAATTTCGGCACGTATACTTATTAACGTGATTACCCGATTAGGCCACGTACATCTAAGTAAATTTTTTCAACCTCCCACCGTAACCTAAGCAAGAAAACCCCATCCCAACCGTTTGAAATACTTATTAATGGGTCAATTCAAGGTATGTTTTATCTTTAATGGAATAAGTAGATAAATGGAAGTTAATTTATAAGATAACTGGTAGAATGGGCCTAATCTCTAAAGAGTATTTCTAAAACACAAAAACCTACTTATGTAATATTTTATAATTTTAAATTATTATGGACACACTAATCTATAATAACTAACCTTTACATCGTGCTTTTCTTGAAGTTGTAAGAGCGAGCTTCTTTGTTCATCCAAAAAGTTGATGACCTCTAAAACAGAACTAGAAGGCTCATAAATATAACTGCAAAAAGAAACTTATATCATTTCATGCCCCAAAGTCACAATTATATTATATTATATTATATATAATAATAATAATATGTAACGCACTTATTATTTTTTGAGGGCCTGACTTTTATTCCTTCAGAAACAATACTTCCACAAACAGCAGCCAGCTGAGGCGGTTTAAGATTCAGTAAAATTTTATTTCGAAGAACCATCGCAATCCAGAGCTCGTTTTCGCCTCTAAGTGCAGCAGCAGTTTCACCAAGAGGAAATATCACGTGTGTATTTATATCTAAAGCTCTTATTTCATGTATCACACTGCTCACCTGTCATAAATATATACCATGATTGTCAAAATACCAACAAAATTAATAGAGTAAATTATAACAATAGTCCTTGTGGTTTATAGGAAATTACACCCGCAGTCCCTAACTTTTGAAAATCACACCGATAGTCCCTGTGGTTTTATTGGATTACACCAATTGTCCTTATTTATTGAAAATTACATTGAGAGTCCATGACTTGCATAAAAGTGTACGTTGAAGGTCTCTGAATTACTTAAAATGTGTGTTGATCATCTCACCCGTTATTGCACATTTAAAGTAAGTCAGGGACCATCAACGCACATTTTATGTAAGTTAGGGACTATCAGTGTGATTTTAAAAAGATAAAGAGGATCAGTGTAATTTCATGAAAACCACAAGGACTATCGATGTAATTTTCAAAAGATAAGGACTGTTGGTGTAATTTCATATAAACTACAAGGACTATCGGTATAATTTACTCAAAATAATTATATATTAATATTAATAATACAAACTAAAGAAAAGCAAAAAAGACTAGTAGATCGAGAAAGATTATGTTGTGATTACCTGCAAAAACTCCTTCCAGCCGGATGGTTCAATCTGCTCTAAACGGGTCATTAAACGGGTTGATCTAGCTTTCAGGCGGCGGATCTTTTCTTCAGTGAATCTAGCCACATCCACTATCTTTTTATATTCTTTAAACCCTTCTGTTCTGGCTATTCTTTTTTTCAAATGAGAAACTTTATTCCTTTGATTCTTATAAGATTCTACAGCATCGTAGTATGCTTGTGAATATTGAACAACCTAATGAATAACAAAATAAATCATTCACGTGTGGATGCAGCTACCATATGCATTAATGGTCCAAGATCATGGTTCAAGTGGTTCACAAAAGGTGTTTGGACTTAAGACATGCTTTCTAAGACTGATTTATCTAAATGAAAACGAGTTGTCAGCTTTAATGTTTGAATAAGCAAATGTTCTTCTGATTATCTGATTATTTAGGGGTCAAATAAACCAGTTCCACATTGGCCACAAGAATACTAATTATCTAAAATTTGACTAAAACTTACCTATTTACCATGCGTCTAAGTTCTAACCTAGTTTAGATCCTATTTTAAAAAAACCTCTTTTTTTCTTCCTTCACAAACTGTCCTTTTTAATCATTTATCTACTTATTCATATAACAATCAGATATTTCATACATTCAAACATTTGCTTATCTTAATATTACAACTATCTTCCAAGGAGCCTCATATTACAGTTGATTATTCTAATGTTGAGTATTCAATATCACATACTCCCTCCGTCCCATTTCTATTGTCTGATATTTCCTTTTTGGGATGTCCCAAATTAATTGACCATTTCCAAAAATAGACATAAATAAAGAGATAAAGTTTATTTGTACCCTTAATGTATGCATGTAAGACAAAAATCTATGTAAAAAGCAAGGAGGAATACAGTAAAGTAAACAAAAAGTGAAATGTAATAATGACATTTCTTAAACTGTGTGTTTTTTTGTATGGGGACAACTGAATGGAAACGGAGGGAGTAATTGTTTTCAAATGGCACATACAGACATCCCCTTTGACTCATATAACTAACTCAAGATCACATTGTTACTAATATCTTTTATTTTTAATCAAAATGCAAAATTGGACATAAGATTTTTGTAAATGCTTATTACCTCATCATCATCAGGAAGACTGCTTAAAACTGGCACATTCAAACTCCATGACCATGTCTCAAGCGATCCTTCCATGCTCCATATACCTCCAAGTTCAGATTGACTAAGTTTCTGCCACGTCATCTCCTCTTTATCAAGATGAACGCTCATTATTTCTCGAGGTAACGCGTCACCGTTTGCCAACGCAACATTCGGAAAACCTGTTCTATATACTGTCTTAATACACCTCTCGGTGAAAAGATACCATGTGTTATCCGAACCAAGAGCCACATAATAACATGGTTTTGTATTGAGTTGCCTTGCCATGTCACCATCATCATCACCTTCGTATGGTACTTTTAGAGCAAAAGAATCATTTTCAGTAACCTGTATGTAGCAAACCAATATGAGAATTTAATTGTGATCTTATGACTAGAAACCATAAAAAATTGTACATGTAAACAAAGGGACTATATAATACCATGTTTTTAAGTTTTGAACCGTTCATTGAATTGACATCACCCAAATAAACGGCGGGGACCAAATGTTTGACTCCAGCTGTATCATGATACTGCAAGCACAAAAATGGTAGATGTTCGTCTTCTAAACCTTGCAGTAATGGTCTTAAAGATGACATTCTTTCCATTTCCATTCTTCTACGCAGATCTGTCCGAACACGCTTTTCAGCCTGGAAAACAGAGAATACGATTGTCCACAACAAATTATTATAGATTGAAAAAAATTATGTCATCTTTTGTCAAAAGATTGAATATTGACCTTTGGATGAGTCATAACTACGATTTCCAATCATTGATTTAGATGTTGATGATGATGTCATATTTTCTCTCTTCAAATAAACCATTGATTTGAAACTTTAACAATTAATTTGTTTTTCTATCATTGATTTGCAACAAACTTAATAATTATCTGTCTTATATATAAAAACATAATAAAATCAATTATCTTTATTCACTACTGTATATAACAAAGAAAACTCATTTTTTATTATTATATTATTCCGTATTATTTTATTATTATTATTATAACAGATAGAATTAGATGTAGACGTACTCTGAGTTCTTCCTGCAAATCTGCCATCTCTGTGTATGCTGATTTTGATAATATTTTCTTACTCTTCATATCAATAGCTTCATCACTAATTTCAGAGTTCAAAATCTGGATCTCATTTTGTATTTTATCAAGCTCATCTTGTGCAGCAATCATCACATTACTCCCTACATAATTTCCAAAACTTTGTTCAACCAATTTCCTTGCTTCTTCTAGGGTTCGTCCAGCTCTAGAAACTTCTGTCCCATCTGCTTCGTTTTGTCTCTGAGTAACTTTTGCCCCCTGCATCACAACTCTTGATCAGTGATACGCATCACTAAAGGTGGCTATTTTGACCCAATTACTTACAAAAGGGTCAATTCACTTGTGTTTAGTTTCAAACTACTCAGATGAGGCTATAGCATACTGAAAACTAGTTTCGAACTGGTCAAATGGGTCAAGAGTCGCCCAAAGTTTTTTTTATTCATATAACCTTCCAAGTCATGTTAATCAATGATACAAATTGTAGAGTAATTATTATACTACATTAATATTAAGAAAGAAACTGGTCAAAAAGAGTTGCAGGTCAACCCAACCCAATCTAATCCGGCCCATTTGACCTAAACCTTTATCAAATCTGACCAACCAGCCAAGAAAATAACAAACAAGGTTGCAAAAATCGCTACTCGAAGAGTACTCGGTCAATTTTCAGGGAGTACTAGGCAACTCGGGGAGTACTCTGATGTTGACTAAGTTTGACTTTAAACGAGTTTTGACCAAATTTTGACTAATTTTCCGAGTAATCCCTAGTTTTGGCTGTATTTGACTGATTTTGACCAATTTTGGCTGAGTTTGACCAAGTTTGACCGGGTGTGACCGAGAACTTGCCAAGTACTCCTCAAGCTGCAAAAACCGAGTACTTACCGAGTGATTTTGAGTTCTACAACACTAATAACAAAAAAAAAATAACATTATATATATATATATATATATATATATATATATATATATATATATATATATATATATATATACAGGGGCAGGATCAATGGGGAAGTAACCAATCGGGGGGAAGCGGGGGGAGCAAAAAAAAAATTTTTTCGTTTTTTTGGAATTTTTTTTCCCGGCATCAAGATCACACAAAAATATGAACATTTAGAAAAGACACTTCGTGATGAATGTTATTATTTAGGCGGGAAAACGATCGACAAAAATAACATTCAAGATAATATTGTTCGAAAAGAATATGAACTTTTTTTTTCATGTTTTGTGAAGTAAAATTTAGCCCGATTTAGAGTTTAGGGTTTAGGGTTTGGTGTTTTGGGTTTATTCCATAAACCCTAAACCCTAAACTTTAAACCGTTCGTGTTAAAAACTCAATCTAAATCCTAAATCTAAACCCTAAATCTGAACCCTAAACCCTAAATTTCTAAACCTTAATATCTAAACCCTATAAACCCTAATATGTAAACCCTAATATCTAAACCCTAATAGCTAAAACCTCAAAATACGCTCGAAAAACACGATAATTGTTATATATTACTTCTTCGAGCGTTTTTCCGCCAAAATAAAAACATTTATCACAAAGTGTCTTTATTAAATGTTCATATTTTCATCCCATCTATAGTGTTCGTGAACAAAGTTTTTTCAAAAAACGAAAAGAAAAAAAAAGTTTTTGCTTCCCCCGCTTCCCCCCGATTGGTTACTTCCCTCTTGATCCTACCACTATATATATATATATATATATATATATATATATATATATATATATATATATATATAGGGGGAGATCAAGGGATAAGTGGTATTTTTGGGATAAGGGGATAAGTAAAATGAGATTTTTATATCTTTTACATTAGAGCTCCAATTTAAAAAAAAAAAAATTCCGTAATCTACTGACATTGTGTAGATTCATAAAAAAAATTTTTTTTTTTTTTTTTTTCAAAAGGAGCTTAAAATGCACCTGATACATGTTAACGTTTTTTGAGTTTTTTTTTAAATTTAGCCCGATTTAGAGTTTAGGGTTTAGGGTTTTCGGGTTTACTCCGTAAACCCTCAACCCTCAACCCTAAACCCTAAACTCTAAACCGTTCGTTTAAAAACTCGTTCTAAAACCCTAATTTCTAAACCCTAATTACTAAACCCTAAACACTGTTTTTTTTTAATCAAAAGTCATTTTTTCTTTGTTTTTTGTTAAGATGCATCTGCTGCATGAAAGGCAGTTAACATGCATCAAAACAGCGGATAACATGCATCAGATGCATCTTAACGCTCCAGTTGAAGGAAAAAGAAAAAAAAATCTGTATCTACACAATGTCAGTAGATCACGGAATTTTTTTTTTTTTTAAATCGGAGCTGAAGAACTCAAGATATAAAAATCACAAAATCACTTATCCCACCAACACCCACTTAGCGCTGGATCTTCACCCTATATATATGTGTGTATGTGTATGTGTATATATATGTGTGTATATATATATGTGTGTGTATATATATATGTGTGTGTGTATATATATATATATATATATATATATATATATATATATATATATATATATATAGGAGCAGGATCAATGGGGAAGTAACCAATCGGGGGGAAGCAAATTTTTATTTTTTTCGTTTTTTGAAAAAACTTTGTTCACGAACATTATAGATTGGATGAAAATAAGAACATTTAGAAAAGACACTTCGTGATGAATGTTATTATTTTGGCGGGAAAGCGATCGACAAAAATAACATTCAAGATAATATTGTTCGTGAAGAATGTTAACGTTTTTTTTTCATGTTTTGTGAAGTAAAATTTAACCCGATTTAGCGTTTAGGGTTTAGGGTTAAGGGTTTGGTGTTTTGGGTTTATTCCATAAACCCAAAACACCAAACCCTAAACCCTAAACTCTAAACCGTTCGTGTTAAAAACTCAATCTAAATCCTAAATCTAAACCCTAAACCCTAAATTTCTAAACCCTAATATCTAAACCCTATAAACCCTAATATCTAAACCCTAATATCTAAACCCTAATGTCTAAAACCTGAACATACGCTCGAAAAACACGATAATTGTTATATTTTACTTTACGAGCGTTTTTCCGCCAAAATAATAACATTCATCACGAAGTGTCTTTTCTAAATGTTATTATTTTCATCCAATCTATAATGTTCGTGAACAAAGTTTTTTCGAAAAAAAAAAATAAAAAATAAAAAATTTGCTTCCCCCCGATTGGTTACTTCCCTCTTGATCCTACCACTATATATATATATATATATATATATATATATATATATATATATATATATATATATATATATATATATGAAATACATACCGCAAGAAGATTCAGAACCATCCCATACGATGCAGTAAACTGTGAAACAAGAGGTTGTAACCCATCAAACAGAATCTTACAACATTCTTCAGCTCCTTCATAAGGATTTTGAACAACAACAGCATGACCTTTACTATCTATACCTCTACGTCCAGCCCGACCCGCCATTTGCAACAACTCATTCGGGCTCAAATTAACCCGCCCACTTTCACCCCTCTTACTAAGTGACGAAATAACAGCCGTTCGTGCAGGCATATTAATACCCGCAGCAAGCGTTTCAGTAGCAAAAACAACTTTAACTAATCCTTTTTGAAATAACTCTTCGATAAACGCTTTCCAAAGTGGTAAACAGCCTGCGTGATGAGCTGCAACACCTTTAAGTATCCCTTTTACTGCTGATTCGCGAACGGCGTCGGGGTATTTGATTCGGAAACGTTTTAAGGCCAGATCGACTTCGCTTGTTTCACACTCGTCTAATAGTTTGCAGTCTTCGAGATATTGAACTGCCACGTCACACCCTTTTCGGCTGAAGATGAACCAAACTGCAGGTAGCATGTCCCTTGTCTGAAGTTGCCATAATGTATCTATAACTTGAGGAACCTAAAATCGTATAATCGTATAACATTATTAATAAGAAGCAGATAATAAAGTTAAATTTAAGGTTGTAGAAGTCGTGATTCGAGTACTCGGTCGGAACTTTTTGGGGAGTACTCAGCAACTCAAGGAGTACTCGGATGTTGACCAAGTTTGACTTTGAGCGATTTTGACCGAGTTTTGACTGATTTTCCGAGTAATCCCAAGTTTTGGCCGAGTTTGATCAATTTTTACCCGAGTAATCCCGAATTTGACCAAAGTTTACCGGAGTTGAACTAGTAATTGAGCCGAGTACTAGGACTAAGGTTGAAAAGGAAACGGGGTCGAGACGGTCGTGACCTTGGAACGTCGCAACAGTCAAGATGGGGTCGCGACGGGTGTTGACCAATGTTGACTTTTTATAAACATTTCAAACATGAATATTTCAACTTAAAGGCATATACATTGCACATAATATCTCAAACATTACATTCGAAACATAAAAAACTAAAACAATATCTCAAACAAGTTCAATATTTTTAGCATAGATATTTTCCTTTAATTTGACATATTTATGTATGAAATGTTTATGTTTGAAATATATATAAAAAGCCAACGTTGGTCAACATCCATCTCGACCCCGTATCATCCGTTTTTTAGGGTTTTGACCGTTTTTATCGTTTTGTTGACCGTTGACCTTTTTTTACCCATTGTTAGATCCGTTGTGACGATACACTAGTAAATCCATTGCCACGGCAGTCTCGACCATTTTTTGCAAACCAATCTTAAAACCGAGAACTCGGCAAGTACTCGCTGAGTTTTACCGAGTTCTACAACCCTGATTCAAATACTATGATAAATAGTTTTTACTTGTGAGCGTTTAATGTTGTTTCTTTCATTCTTAGAAGGAGACGATGCATCGTTATCAAACTTTCTTGAGTTCCTTCTTCTAGGTCTCTCGTCCTCATATGACTTGCCTCCCAAGGAATTAAGTTGCAAATAGTTGGTTGATAGCTTCCTGTTCCAGATCATCAAAAAGTTCTCGAGCATCATATATACAATAAATTAGTAATGCAACATGCTTAATCTTCGTTATTTTGTTTCCTAAATGCAAAGAATAAAAAAGAAAACAAGAAAAAGAGGTTTAATGGGTTGCAGAGTAACCTATTCATGCTGGTTCCTGTCTCATTGAGAAGGGGGAGCAAAGCTGATCTGGTCGAAAAGTGCCATGTCAAAGGAACTGGACGTTTTGTCGATGTTACCAACTCTGTTTTTCCATGAATCTACAACACACAAATTCAATGATTCAATAGACAAATTACATTCTAACTACATGTTCATAATACTTACACACATTGGATGTTATAAAATATAAAACCATATACCTGATTGATCCAACCACATAACTCATCTGGATTAGCTACTGTTGCTGAAAGGCATATTAATTGAACTTCTTTTGGGCAATAAATGACCTATAAACAAATGTACAAACAGTTATACTACATGCAACAATTAGTTGCTATTACAATATCTATGAAGGAGAATTTACGCACAATCTCTTCCCAGACTGTACCCCGAGATATGTCACTTAGATAGTGTACTTCATCCAAAACAATCACGTCAACATGAAAAAGCCCGCTTTCTGATGACATAATTCCAACACTGAATCCAAAAGATATAACATATGAAACATAATATGAAAAATAATAATAGTAATAATATGAAACATATGAATAACCTACCTCTGATATAACATGTTTCGAAGGATCTCAGTGGTCATAATAAGAACCTGAGCATCCCTGTTGATCGCAGAATCTCCAGTGAGAAGACCAACATTGTCTTCGCCAAATGCATCACTGCAATAGCAAGAGCCAAAATTGAGAAAAATGTTACATTTGCTTAAATATGTACAAAGTGTTAATACCAAAACTCGCGAAATTTCTGATTGGATAAAGCCTTGAGAGGAGTAGTATAGAATAATCTCCTTCCTCTAGCTACTGTAGCAACAGCTGCAGCTTCAGCAATCAAGGTTTTACCTGCACTTGTCGGTGCAGAAACTACAACTGAAGAACCTCTAAGAAAAGCTTGAATTGCTAACCGCTACACAAAATTAGCATCAACAACAAAAAACAAGATTAAATCTTCACTGCATTGAGGTTGCTTTATACACACCTTCTATTACTTTAACTTAACCACATATATATTTTAACAAACTAGTCATCATCAATTTTTAATCTCAGCTTAATCATTAAAATGAAAGTGTATATATATAATATAAAATAATAATTAAATAAAATTAAAATTAAAATAAGCATATAAAAACAACCTGAAATTTATCAATTCTGAAGTTATAAACAGAAGCAAGTTCATCAACATCAATAATTCCATCACCATACTCTCTCACATCATTCCTAAGCCTTTCAATTCGTTGCCATTTAAACTCTTCAAACTTCGAATTCGTATCATCACTTTGCAAAACGACATTTTCATCACTCTCAATCTCATCCTCACTATCTCCATCACTCAATTCACCAACCGCTTCGTATTCTTCAGCTGCTTCCTCGTCGTCTTCATCATCTTCGTCCGTATCCGATACCTGAGACGACTCGCCGACTGAGAAATCGGATTTCGGAAACTTGTAATTTAGTCGAAATTGATGTGGTTTTTGGAAGTGGAAACGAAAAGGTAAGGTGAATTTTGGAGAGTGAGTTGTGAATTTGAAGTGATTGTAAGAGATTTTGAAATTAGGGTTTTGAAATGAAACTGGGGAGAGGATAAAGGAAGAAGAAGATGAGAGTATGTTCATGGCGGGATAGATTAGGTTGTGGTGTACCGTTGTGTACAACCATAACAGGTAGGGTCAACGGTGGTCAATCGTATATTTTATGATGTCGTTTTGATATTTTGAGAATTGAGCCCGCACGTAATGTTTTCTTAATCGAGATACGTTATCGTTGATACAGATATTTGAATTAACAACCTACACTTATAATCGCAGACTTGTTCATACTTTTGGATTAAATGTGGATATGTGATACACGTTACTTTTTAATCTATGTAAACCTAATTTATTTTTATACTCTTAATTATACTTATATTAATAATATAAGTTCAACTTTCTAGATTAATTTAAAGATATAATGGCGAGTTTATGAGACAAAAGTGTACCATGTTCAAAAAATTATTGTCAAAATGCTCTTACAAGTCGTAAGGTGACCCTGCGACTCGTTATTTTTGAGACATTTGTCGAGACTAGTTCAAGAGACATGGACTCCAGACCGGGACAACACGAGTCACACAATCGCACGGTCATCTTATTACTTGCAAATGCACATGTTTAATGAATCATACGTTGTTGATGAACTAGTCGCAATGCTCGCAAGGGTCAACTTGGGACTAAACACATAATAAACGATGAACTAGTTGCAACCACTTATATCATATTTGTGAGCATAAACATACATGACATAAACACTAACACAAACACACACATAATAGTAGTTCAGATTATCGTTAACATTGAATTGAAAT
Source organism: Rutidosis leptorrhynchoides (assembly GCF_046630445.1). Taxonomy (NCBI): domain Eukaryota; kingdom Viridiplantae; phylum Streptophyta; class Magnoliopsida; order Asterales; family Asteraceae; genus Rutidosis; species Rutidosis leptorrhynchoides. The sequence goes on from NC_092337.1 coordinate 344,102,993, forward strand.
TGATACATGATATCATTGTTACATATACAATGGTAAAACAAACAAAATATCTAACTAAATTTATTTGTAACAACCCTAACAACTTGGTTTATAACAACACCAACGCCTTGTTGGAGCATTGACTTTGTTGACTTTGCTGGTTATGCCATTAGAACTGCATGATACACATATATGTGTTGCAAGATCTTAAAACAAAGCATCAACTTCAATCAACTACTTTAGTTTTAAGGGTAAATGATCTTGTTGAACGCCTCTTTAAGATCCCGAGATCCACCATTTGTTGCAAAATCTAATCAATTTAGCTTTTTCCTTAGTACCCTAGCCGCTTCGGTATATGAAAAAAATAACAACTCGGACAACCACCCTTTCTCCACTTGTCTATCATATTTTTCCTCTTTAATGATTCTAGTTTCATCAAATTGAAAGTATACACTCGATAATTCCAAGTATTTATTACTTAAAGTTTTATGTGACGACCCGGAAATTTCTGACCAAATTTAAACTTTATCTTTAAATAATTTAATGTTTTCGACAAGATAAGCAAAGTCTGTAATGTTGAGTCTCAAAGTTTTGGAACTATATTCATGTAATCAATTATTCTTTGACTGTTCTCGAAGATTCACGAACAATATATATATATATAACTTAATGTGCATATATATATATATATATATATATATATATATATATATATATATATATATATATATATATATATATATATATATATATATATATGATTTCAAGTTATTTAGTAAACGATAGTAACATTCGAATATTGATTCGATTGATATTTAGATAAGTTAACTAAAACGTTTAAGATGAACCAGTAAAACACTAATTTGCTACAGTATTTTCGAATTGCTACAGTACCCGAAAAGCTACAGTGTTTTCGAAAATCACTATTTACTACAGCAAAAAAATTGCGGCAAATAACCAAAACACTTAATTGATTAAAGCTACACTTCGAGTGTCATAGTTTATCAATGATTAAGTTTAATTTTTGATAAAGGTACACGTCGCGTAACGAAAAGTACTAGTTTTCTAAGCGTACGAAAATGCATTCGAGAAACCGGAACCGGGACATAAGTCGAGTGACAACGTACGAGTCATCGGACCAAAAATTACAAGTCAACTATGCACGTGAATTTAATATAATATATAATTAATTATATAAATTAAATATATTATATATATTATATAATAATATGTCGACAAGCTAAACAACAAACGATCATGAGCTGGAAATAGGGGCCATGCGATCGCATGGTTTCCCCTCACATTTCCCATGCGATCGCATGGTGTGAGTTGGTGGCTCAAGTCTATAAAATTCGACGTTTTGGTTCTTTTGTTGCACACTTCCTCTGATCTTATATTACACCGTAATTATTTATTTATTTTATTATTAATTATTATTATTAATCCTAATATTATTAGTAGTATTAGTATTAATATTATTAGTATTATACATAAAATACTACGACGAAGTCATGAGCGTGTCACTTTCAAAATGGGTTTTCAAGCGGGATAGAGCTAAGGAAACTATGGATTATAATTATGGAGGTTATGGGTAATGTTCGCGGGTATTATTTGCAAGTCAAACCTAGTGTTTATCATCTATGTTGCGTCTACGTACTTTCCTGCTATATTGAATCACAATATTGATATGTGAACATTCATATCTTATCTTTTATATATTAATAGTGGATCTATGGCTAGTGCTCGAGTATATATGTTTATGCATGCTTGTATGCTAAATTTCGTCATTAAACAGTTTATGATGAATCAAGAATTAAATACATATATTACTGATAAAAGGTTTATGATATGCATGTTTTTGAAAAGCTGGCGAAAAATCAATAACTTTTCATTTAGAAATCGCGTAATTTCGATGAACAAATTTAAAGATATGGTCGACTGAATTATGATTAACATTAATTGAAATTGCTTTTGAATCTGCAATTGATATTTAAACAACTTGTTTATAAGATTGATAAATTGAATTTTCAAATATTACTAATCGAGTAAGTGAATTTTTATATAAGTCACGTCTCGTCTTGTTGAGCAATTGTCAAAACTGATTGTTTTATCATATTTTAAAACCTTATAAAAACTATAGTTTAATTTTACAAGAATTGGAAAACTATGTGAAATGTTAAAATGTTTCGATTAACATGATCATTCAACTATAGTATTGAGTCAAATTGACTTTTTGAAATGACTTTTGATAACTTTTGTATGTCGATCTCGAGTATTAGGATTGTGATACACTATGACCAGACCTAGCTTGATAGACATTTATTGACCAACATATGTTCTCTAGGTTGAGATCTACGGTTATTTGGTATTCCAAGTTTCGGTCACATTTCGGTGAACGACTTTATGTGCTGCTAAGTTGAGTTTATAGATCCCTTTTTAAATACTTTAAATATTTTTGGGCTGAGAATACATGCAATTTATTTTAAACGCAATAAGACACAAGTACATACTAAATTCTACACTGAGTTAAACCGAAAATCCCTTAGCTTTGGTAACTAGTAGCTGCCAGTACATAGGATATGGACTGGTGAGCGCGAATAATTGTATATGGATCCATAGGGCTTAACATCCCCATCTGTTCCAGGTATAGAAACCCTAGCCTGAATTATAAAACAGACATATGCTATTTGAGTTTAGTACACGTTGGTTTGCGTGTATTGTACATGTTGGTTGCATGTATGTTAAAACAGGGGTACTTATTTGATAGTGCTCCAAATGAACATATATTTAGTAGCAATATCCTCCCAATATGTAAATTATTTAGTTGTAATTGCCCTATTTTAAGTTGTAATCGTTTATATTAAATAAGTGCGAAGACAAAAGGCGAAAACGACTATTTGAAGACGCAAATGACCAAAAAGCTCAAATGTACAAGATACAATCCAAGTGGTTCAATTTATTGATGAGAAACGTCTAAAAATGACAAAAGTACAAGTTGCGGAACGCAAAGTACAAGATATTAAATTATACGAAAGGACGTTCAAAAATCCGAAACCGGGACCTAAGCCAACTATCAACGCCCGACGCAACGGACCAAAAATTATGAGTCTACTATGCACAAGAATATAATATAATATATATATATAATTATATAAAATTATATATATTATATTATATAATTAAATATAACGTCGACAAGCTAGAAAACAAAGCAATTGGGCATGGCCAGACTGGTCATGCGATCGCATGAGATTAACACTGAGAACCCATGCGATCACATGGGCCTCAGGATCAGACCACATCTATAAAAGGCAACGAGTTTTGGCCATAAGGAGAATAATAATAATACTCTGTAATAATATATATATATATATATATATATATATATATATATATATATATATATATATATATATATATATATATATATATATATATATATATAGTATAGGGTAGTTTTATATTAGATTAGTTCGGGTTATGTAAAGATTATTTTACGGGTTTTAAAGTCGGAGCTCTGTCCGTGTAACACTACGCGATAAATAATCAATGTAAGCTATGTTCTCCTTTTTAAATTAATGTCTCGTACTTAAGTTATTATTATGCTTATTTGAGCCAAAGTAATCATGATGTTGGACTAAATATTAAAGACGGGGTAATTGGGCTTTGTACCTTAATTGGGGTTTGGACAAAAGAACGACACTTGTAGAAATTAGACTATGGGCTATTAATGGGCTTTATATTTGTTTAACTAAATGATAGTTTGTTAATTTTAATATAAAGATTTACAATTGGGCGTCCCTATAAATAACCATATACACTCGATCGGACACGATGGGCGAGATATTTATACGTACGAATAATCGTTCATTTAACCGGACACGGGAATGGATTAATAGTCTATGGAATTATTAAAACAGGGGTGAAATTATGTACAAGGTGAAGGATTTTCTTGTGCCCGAGAGACATAATAAATTAATGTGGCTTACATGTTGTGATCCAAGTCGGGTCATACCCAATAACAAGCTATCAACACTTTATGTATTTGTTTTGACAATCGGATCATTAAAGCAAATACACGACACTTGAATTTTAGAAATTGGTTTTCTAAAATAAATGCTAGATATAATTATTTGGATAATTATAAGTTACTACATGTTGTATATTATTTATATAGGTTATAAATAATATAAAGTGTATGTAACATATGTGTGTTGCATTTTATTTTATAAAAGGCTTATAAAATAAAATACTTACAACTAAATGCATGTATGTTTTATAAATATGTAATAAAATATAAAATAAATGGAAGGGGTGGGGGGCCATTTTTTTGAAGGCTCCTAGGTGCCAACCACCCTTCCTTGATTACTCCATATAATTATGACTAATACACATGCATTGGTGCAACTTTTAACACACTCTTTGACTCTAGCATTTTGAAAATAATACTTGCAATTTCCTCTCCTTTCTCCTCCCCTTTTTGGCCGAAATTTTGGAGCTTCTTCAAGGGATTCTTGGTTGATTTTTTGCAAGTAATTAAGTGTCTAAAATCCTAACCAAGTCTTGGGTGTTGATTATTGCTTGTGGGTATCAAAGATTTGAGGCTTCAAGTTAGAAGTTTTCTTCATCTACATCATCTTCTTCATCCTAGTTCTTCACCTCCATTTTGGAGTAGGTATAAACATCTAACTAGCTCTATTTACATTTAAGTGTATTTTCAAGACTAGATCTTTAATGGATTTCAAATTCAAAAGGGTTAAACTTTACATGCATAAACTTGAAATTGCTTCCGCTTTATATATACATATACACACGAATTTATATGTAACAAAATGGGTTTGTGACTTTGTTTATGTATTGAAATCCATCAATGGTATCAGAGCCAAAGTCTTGTTAATATGCTTCTTGTTTTTGGCTAGTAAACTCACTTTCTTTACAATCTACCAACATGCATGAAAGTAGAATGTAAAAATATTGAGTTTTGGTGGGTGTATGGTGATGGCCGAAATATTTGGTCCCAAAAATGGGTTTGGGATTTCAAGTTTTGGCCATGTTTGATGTTATGTTGTTGTTCACAATCGAGCCTAGGCCATGTGTTTGTTTGGTTGATTGATTTGGTGATTATTCATGGGTGTAATATTCATTCATATGGCTTGTAATTATTTTGTAATTTTGGTTTGTAAAAGTTGTAATTAATCTTGTATTTTGTATGTAATTTGTTCTATTTTGGTTTGTAAAATAGAATAGGTTGTTATTTCATTTTCTAGAAAAATTGTATTAGGATATGATTTTGTAAAATGAAAGTGAAGATTCATGAAGAAGATTACAAGATGAAGTTTTGAAGATTACAAGATTAAGTGGGAGATTTTGGTAAAATCTCTTACTTTGGTTTAACCCCTTAGGTGACATTTGTTTATTGGCTAAACAAATGTCTACCAAAATGGCTCTTGATTGTGAACACTTTGCTATGCATGTTTGTGTATGTTTGTATGTTTGGTTGCTACAAGATCATCACATGATTACACTTGCATAATACATTATAAAATGGTTATAATAAAACATAACAAAATGACACTAATAATTGGTTATTAGACTTGAATAAAATGGTTTATTTAAAAAGGTAATGAAATGGTTAAAACTAGTAATTGGTTACTAAAAGGCACATGAAAATGGGTTTTTCATAAACATACTACACACCAAATGCATGTTGGTGTATAGCACTTTGTTTTCTAAACTAGAATGTAGAAAACCTAAAATCCCTTTACTAATACAAGATAAACAAGTTAAACGCCATCCTTTTGTGGAAACACTTAGACATATTAGGAATCTCATGATGGGATAAAGGTCACCTAACCGTCATGAGTGAACTAATATGAATAAAGTACACTTTGCATGCTTGTGGGATAAAGGTCACCTAACCACTTGTATGTTAAGTCTACATGTCTACACAAGTAGGACGACTTGATTTGGGAATCATGAACTTAGGGTCACCGAAGCATGAGGAACAAATAGGCGTTGATGGGATTAATATGCCATGCAAAAGGATTGCATGATCCCATAACTTAGAAGTTGCAAAAGGATTGCAATTGTCATTATGACTACCTAGCTAAATCAAATGACGGGATAAAGGTCACCTAACCGAAATTTGATTTACCGTTGGATTCTAATATTTAATAAAACAAATTAAAAGGGTATTGTTTATTAAATCCAAATCGATACTTAAAAGAACTTTGTTGAATTTTGTAGATGGCTGCTAATAACAACAACAACATGGACAACGCACCACTTAACTTTAACAACCTATCGTTACGGTCTCTCCTCGAGAAAGACAAACTCAACCATACAAATTTTATGGATTGGTTCCGCAATCTTCGGATTGTCCTCAAACAAGAGGATAAAATGTATGTGCTTGAGGACCCCATTCCCGACCAACCGGATGAGAGTGATGTGGAGGCAATGGCCTCTTACGATAAGTATTGCCACGACTCCCTTCAAGTCTCATGCTTAATGCTTGGGACTATGATACCCGAACTCCAAAAGGATTTCGAGCATCATAGCGCTTACGACATGATAACACAATTGAAGGAGATGTTTCTCCAACAAGCACGTGTTGAGCGTTTCGAAACGGTTCGGGCGCTTCATGCTTGTCGTATGGACGAATCCCAATCGGTTTCATCTTATGTACTTAAGATGAAAAGCCTTATCGATCGTGCTAACCGTCTCAACCTTAACATATCTAATGAGTTAGCCACCGATCTTATCCTTAACTCCCTATCAAAGAGGTTTGATCAATTTGTAATTAATTACAACATGAATGGGATGGATAAGAGCATAGGTGAGCTTCATGGTATGCTTAGGACGGCGGAAACAAGCATGGGTAAAAGAGCTTTACCCGTGTTAGCAATCGATCAAGGTGGGTCTAAAGGTAACACCTCTAAGCCAAAGGTGGCTAAGAGAAAAGGACCCGTCCATCAAGGCAAAGGGAAGGGGAAGATGGTTACCCCAACCATCAACAAGGCCAAGAAGCAAAAGGTAGCCGAGAAGGCAAACCCCAAGGAAGACCCATGTTTCGGTTGCGGTGAGATGGGTCATTGGAAACGAAACTGTCCGGTCTATCTTAAAGAGTTGAAGGACAAGAGGGATGCAGGGCAAACCTCAGGTAATATATATATGGTATATATAGAGCTTAGTATTACTTCTTCTAATACATGGGTATTAGACACGGGATGTGGAACTCATATTTGCAATTCTTTGCAGGGGTTCAAAAGAAGTGATCATAAAGCGGGAACATCAAGTCTCTATATGGGCAATGGTGCAAAGGTGCATGTTAAAGCTCAAGGAGAATTTGTTTTGAAGCTTCCAAGTGGATTGGAGCTTATTTTAGAAAATGTTTTGTATGCACCGAATTTATGTCGAAACATTATTTCTATTTCTCGCTTAAGACAATGTGGTTTCAATGTTAATTTTATTAATAATGATATCCATTTTTCTAAAGATGATATATTCTATTTCAAGGCTACGCCTTCAAATGGAATTTATGAATTGGTTCATGATGATGCATCATCTAATAGCTCAATATACCATACTAGCACCAAGAAACTCAAAAGGGATTTGAGTGATTCCTATCTATGGCATTGTCGCCTTGGACATATAAACAAGAACCGAATGCATACACTTCAAAGGAATGGACTTTTGAAATCAAATGAAATGGATTCGTTTGATGTATGTGAATCTTGTTTACAAGGCAAGATGACTAAAGCACATTTCAAAGGCACTCATGAAAGGGCTAAAGATTTATTGGGTTTAATACATTCGGATGTATGTGGACCCTTTAAACCCATAACTAGGAATGGTGAAAGATACTTTGTTACTTTCATTGATGACTTTAGTCGTTTCGGATATGTCTATTTACTAAGACACAAGGACGAAACGTTTAAAGCATTCAAAGAATATCAAAACGAAGTACAAAATCAACTCAATAGGACAATCAAGGTACTTCGTACCGATAGAGGAGGTGAATACCTAAGCGATGCCTTCCAAGATCATCTTAGGAGTTGTGGGATCATCTCACAACTTACTCCACCCGGAACACCCCAACTTAATGGAGTATCCGAAAGGAGGAACCGAACCCTAATGGATATGGTTCGATCTATGATGGCTAGAAGCTCGTTACCTCTATCATTTTGGGGTTATTGTCTAAGCTCCGCGGCTCGTATTTTAAATATGGCCCCAACCAAGAAAGTGGAACGAACTCCTCATGAGATGTGGTTTGGAAAACCTCCTTCTCTTTCATACTTGAAAGTATGGGGATGTGAAGCTTATCCTAAGCGTTATGTAGCAAATAAGCTACATGCTCGATCCACAAAGTGTATCTTCATAGGATATCCCAAAGATGACATGGGATATTACTTCTATGATCCATCCGAGCAAACGGTATTTGTAGCTCGGAAAGCGGAATTCCTTGAAACCAAGTTCCTTATGGAAGGTGATGGTGAAAGAAAAATAGATCTTGTAGAGGTACAAGATCAAGCCGATGATACACAATTGGTTGACACTAGCACTCAACATGAGGATGCTGAAAATGATCAAGTGGATGATCAAGGTACACAAGACGTTCGAAGATCTAGTAGGATTAGTAATCCTCCCGAGAGATATGGGTTTCTCGTGGATGGTTGCTATACGGTTGATTTGGATGAACCGACAAACTACAAAGATGCTTTATCAAGGATAGATAAAGATAAATGGCAGGAAGCCATGAACGCCGAGATGCAATCCATGTATGAAAACCAAGTTTGGGAACTTGTTGAGCAACCTCCTAGCTCTAAGCTAGTTGATTGCAAGTGGATTTTCAAGATGAAAACCGACATACATGGAAACTTGGATACATACAAAGCTAGACTTGTAGCAAAGGGTTTCACTCAAACTCAAGGGGTTGACTATGATGAGACCTTCTCGCCTGTGGCAATGCTAAAGTCTATTAGGATATTATTTGCCATCGCTGCTCATTATGATTACGAAATTTGGCAAATGGATGTCAAAACCGCTTTCCTAAATGGATATCTTGAGGAAGATGTCTATATGGCACAGCCCGAAGGTTTTGTCGATCCGAAAAATCCTAAAAAAGTATGCAAGTTAAAGAAATCAATCTATGGGTTGAAACAAGCATCGAGAATGTGGAATCATCGTTTTAATGAAGAGGCAAAGAAATTTGGCTTTATTAAAAATGGTGATGAAGCTTGTGTATACAAGAAGGCTAGTGGGAGCTCCATAATGTTCCTTGTGCTATATGTGGATGACGTATTATTATTTGGGAATGATATAACCACAATGCAAGAGGTCAAAACTTGGTTAAAAAGTTGCTTCTCCATTAAGGATCTTGGAGAAGCACAATATATATTGGGGATTGGAATCTATAGGAATAGATCCAAGAGATTGATAGGCTTAAGTCAAAGTACATACATTGATAAGGTCTTGAAAAGGTTCAAGATGGAAAACTCTAAGAAAGGTTTGGTACCTATTCAAAGAGGAACCGTTCTCAGTTCATCTCAGTGTCCTATCACGAAAGATGAACAAGAGAGAATGAAGAAAGTCCCATACGCATCTGCTATTGGGTCTATCATGTATGCAATGATATGTACTAGACCGGATGTGTCATGCGCTCTAAGCTTGACAAGTAGATACCAGAATAACCCAGGAAATAGTCATTGGACTGCGGTTAAATGTATATTGAAATACCTTAGAAGGACTAAGGATATGTTTCTAATATATGGGTCTGGTGAGGAGGAACTCGTTGTAAAAGGTTACGTGGACGCGAGTTTCCAAACTGATCGAGATGACTCTCGGTCACAATCCGGTTATGTATTCATGTTAAATGGTGGTGCGGTCTCTTGGAAGAGTGCGAAACAGGAAGTTGTTGCGTTATCCACTACAGAGTCGGAGTACATTGCCGCCTCATTGGCAGCTCAGGAAGCTGCATGGATGAAGAAATTCATCGACGACTTAGGAGTGGTCCCTTCCATTCAGGACCCTCTTGAGATCTTTTGTGACAACGAGGGTGCGATTGCTCAAATCAAGGAACCTCGTGCTCATCAAAAGACTCGTCACATTGAGCGGAGATTCAACTACATTAGGGATGAGGTTGAAAAGGGAAAGATATGTATTCACAAAGTTCACACAGATCAAAATGTTGCGGATCCACTCACGAAGCTTTTACATGGGCCAAAACATGAGGGACATGTTTGTGCATTAGGGCTTCGACATTCTAGTGATTGGAATTGATCTACTTTATGTATTGTAACGGAACGAATTAGTTCAAACTCATTAATATAATTATGGTATTAATTTAAATTATGAGTCATGTTCCAATTTAGCATATTTTATCCATGAATAAATTATTATTCTAAATTCCGTAGTTGATCACATTTGTGGGAACAAGTGTGAGGTCTAGACTATTATGAACTTGGATTGGTTAACATTCAAATGGTGAATGTAGGGCAAGGTTGCAACCAAGGTTCATAGATATTTGTGGGACACAAATATTGGAAGACCCGCTCTCAAGATTACTATATGGAACCTTTGTGGTTGATCACATGTAATCTTGAGTAAAGGAGAATATCATTATATCCTCTGACCTGAGACACATATTGGGTTCAGATATTCACCGAATATTGTGCCTTGATTCTTTCCTTCGCTATTCTGAAACATGGTAGTACATAAGGGAGGTTTCAGGTATGGTACGAAGTGTAATGTCTAGGACGTATGTAGTCAAGATGGAATTTGTCCCTCTTATTCGTTGAGAGTCAGATGTCTAAGGCCTGACAAAGTTAAATCTATAAGAGAGTGATCATTCTATGTCTCTTGGATTTAACATGACATCTAGGGCAAAAGGATATATTGAAAGATTCACCTAAATCATATTCGAAATGGAAACTCGAAAGGGATGATGTTATTGAATGGCACTAAGTCATAACATGTTGGGGGTGATGGACGGTCGTTAGGTGGTATCTGTCACTTGCATTAATTCCTTATGTTTCTCGTGCAAGTGGGAGATTGAAGGATTTTCTTGTGCCCGAGAGACATAATAAATTAATGTGGCTTACATGTTGTGATCCAAGTCGGGTCATACCCAATAACAAGCTATCAACACTTTATGTATTTGTTTTGACAATCGGATCATTAAAGCAAATACACGACACTTGAATTTTAGAAATTGGTTTTCTAAAATAAATGCTAGATATAATTATTTGGATAATTATAAGTTACTACATGTTGTATATTATTTATATAGGTTATAAATAATATAAAGTGTATGTAACATATGTGTGTTGCATTTTATTTTATAAAAGGCTTATAAAATAAAATACTTACAACTAAATGCATGTATGTTTTATAAATATGTAATAAAATATAAAATAAATGGAAGGGGTGGGGGGCCATTTTTTTGAAGGCTCCTAGGTGCCAACCACCCTTCCTTGATTACTCCATATAATTATGACTAATACACATGCATTGGTGCAACTTTTAACACACTCTTTGACTCTAGCATTTTGAAAATAATACTTGCAATTTCCTCTCCTTTCTCCTCCCCTTTTTGGCCGAAATTTTGGAGCTTCTTCAAGGGATTCTTGGTTGATTTTTTGCAAGTAATTAAGTGTCTAAAATCCTAACCAAGTCTTGGGTGTTGATTATTGCTTGTGGGTATCAAAGATTTGAGGCTTCAAGTTAGAAGTTTTCTTCATCTACATCATCTTCTTCATCCTAGTTCTTCACCTCCATTTTGGAGTAGGTATAAACATCTAACTAGCTCTATTTACATTTAAGTGTATTTTCAAGACTAGATCTTTAATGGATTTCAAATTCAAAAGGGTTAAACTTTACATGCATAAACTTGAAATTGCTTCCGCTTTATATATACATATACACACGAATTTATATGTAACAAAATGGGTTTGTGACTTTGTTTATGTATTGAAATCCATCACAAGGACACTTGGCATAATTGATAACAAAGTATTAAAACCTTGGGTTACACGCAGTCGATATCCTGGTGTAATTATTAAAAAAAGTATTAAAACCTTGTTACAGTTTAAGTCCCCAATTAGTTGGAATATTTGACTTCGGGTATAAGAATAATTTGACGAGGACACTCGCACTTTAAATTTATGACCGATGGACTGTTATGGACAAAAACCAGACGGACATATTAACCCATGGGCATAAAATTAAAATCAACACGTCAACCATCATGGTTACGGAAGTTTAAATAAGCATAATATATTTTATTTCATATTTCATCGTACTTTTATTTACTCGCTATTTTATTTAACGTCATTTATTTATTGTCATTTATTTTTCGCTACTTTAATTATCGTCATTTATATTTTGCATTAGGTTTTAATTGTAACTTAAAATATAAAATCGACAAACCAGTCATTAAACGGTAAACCCCCTTTTATATATTATCAATATAATATATTTTGTACAAATATAATTGTTTAAAAATATAGTGTGCAATAAGCCCGCTCCCTGTGGAACGAACCGGACTTACTAAAAACTATACTACTCTACGATTAGGTACACTGCCTATAGTGTTGTAGCAAGGTTTAGGTATATCCATTTTGTAAATAAATAATTAAAACTTGTGTAATATTTCGTCGTATTTTGTAGTAAAATATAATAGTATTTCGTACCCTACTCGCATTTCGTATTTAAATTAATACTATTTCGTACACCCCGCTGCACACATCATTATTATAACGTTAAAGCTTAGTTACCAGGGTGCTCAATCTTGTAGAATATTTTGATAAACGTTTCTGGATGAAACAACTGAAATCTTGTGATCCACCTTTATGTACAGATTATGCAAAACATTAAAACTATGAACTCACCAACCTTTGTGTTGACACTTGTTAGCATGTTTATTCTCAGGTTCCCTAGAAGTCTTCCGTTGTTTGCTTATATGTTAGACAAGCTATGTGCATGGAGTCTTACATGACATATTTTTCAAGGAAACGTTGCATTCACCAAATCATCACCATGTATCTTATTTTGACTGCATTGTCAACAGAAGTACTAATGTAAACTATTATATTACGGTGATTGTCTATATGTAGAAATCATCAGATGTCGAAAACCTTTGATTTAAATATTAATTTATGGTGTGCCTTTTCAAAAGAATGCAATATTTACAAAACGTATCATATAGAGGTCAAATACCTCGCAATGAAATCGATGAATGACGTGTTTGTCCATATGGATTTGGAGCGATCGTCACATTTTACTAAAAAGATTATATACATGCACTGTTGGTGGAGGTGATGGTAATAAGTACGGCGCAACGATGGGATGTTTTGAATACCTTAATAGATTCTTATGGGTGTCTCATATATCACAAAGCCATCAAGTCACCATGTGACTCTTAACCAATGGAGAGGGGGGTAACATCAACCCAGTGCATATCTATAGAATTCTCTGCCAACTGCTTCAATACGAGGAACCGTAAAAGTGGCTAATTGCTTTTATACAAATCTTCATCTGGTTGCTCGTTTATCATTTACGTACCAATGATAAGGATACTTTTTTCACAATTTCAATCATAATGTTAACTACTCTTCGTCATATAGACTGCTGGTGTTGACGGTGGTATAGACTGTTGGTAGTGATGATGCGGTTGGTGTTGACGAACGTTGGTGGTGATGTTGGTGTTAATGAACGATGGTGGTGATGAGTGTATATATGCAGGATGAACATTGAAACCCGTGAAGGTGTAAGGTGGTAAGTGATTGGTGATTTTGAAGAATGAAGATGTCCACTCAAGGAAGGCATTAAGTGATTGGTGATGTTGAAGGTAGTACTCGTGTTGGTATATATGCAGGTTACACAATGAATCCCGTGAAGCAATTGGACCCCTAGTGCAAGCTTTAAAATCTAAAATATGTCATATAATCTTATCGGAAGTCTTATCATGATAAGATTTTTTATAGTCGCAAAGTGACCTTTGCGAACCTTGCGACTCGTTCATCAACATCGTATGACTCATAAAACATGATCATACGCAACTCGCAAGAACAACGTGCGACCGTGCGACTTGTGTTGTCTCGGTATCAGTCTAAGTCTCATTTAGCGATTTGAATTTTATCGGTCTTCACCGAGTAAATGGCGAGTCGCAGGGCCGCATGGTTACTTCGCGATTTGCAAGGGCATTTTGGCAATTATTTTTTTAAGGCGAATCTTTATAGTTCGTTGTGAAAATGGGTGTTTTAGACCTTAAATTAGTACGTACCATCTTTAAATATAGTATTCATTAATATCTTCTATTGATTTTTATTAGTATTAATTACTTATAACAACCCTCACTTTTCGACTTCCGATTTTAATAAAATACCTAGAGTTATTATATACGAATAAATTTAACATTGATCGAATAAACGTACGCTTAAAATAAATAATATAATTATAAATATTATAAATAAGGTTATGTTATATAATATAACATAATTACATCAATGAATATATATAATATTTATATTACTTTTATTATTTAGTTAATAGAATATATAATTAACTAAATAATAAATAATATTATAACACTTATAAAATTAATAAAAACTATAAAGTAATAATCATAAATTTTAATTTTAATTATAAAAACCGAATATAATAATAATTTTTTTATATAAAATTCGTATTTAATAATTAAACAAAAATAGAAATAAAATGTTAAATGTTCTTAGAAATGTATTAAACGATCTTTAGAATTAAAAAAAAATAAAATCAAAACTAGATCTACTTTTAATAAATAAGATACAAAGATACAAACTTTTAGATCTACTTTTAATAAATAAAAAAAATAAAAATTACTTTTCTTCATTTTAATTAGTAACATGCCAAAAATGACTAGACATGTATACTTTTTATTTTTTTAAAACCCATTTGCAAATTAACTAGGAATTTTTTTATTTTTTTTATTATTTCTTTATCAATTTTTTCAGCTATAAATACTACACTCAATCTTCACAAATTTTGCCACAAAAAATTGGAGAACCTTCAAAATCCTCTGGAGAAATATTGTAAGTTCTCTACATTTGTTTTTTTTATTTTATACGTTTTATTTATTTATTTATTTTATTGTACTAGTCGATATTAATTATAGAAAATATGAAACAATTATAACAAAATCAAGTAAACACTTGATAATTAGTATTAACTATTATGTTAGATATAAAAATTATTTTCATGAATTATATGTACGGATTTAATATTTTTTTATTTAAAAATGAATTTAAGAATATATATATCATATACGGATTATATATATATAACAAAATAAATCAATAGAAAATATTTTATATACTTAAAATGTGTAAAGATAATTTTCGCAGGTCATACATAACATAAAAGTAATTGTAGAATCGAAATTTTAATTTATTTACTATTTTATATATTTATTCTCTAATTTTTATTGGTAACTATTATATATGTATATAAAAATAGAATTAATTGGTGTAAACTATTTAGAACTGTAATAATGAATAGAAAATAGTTAGGAACTGTTAAGAAAGTTATAAAAACGATTTTTAGAATTTGTGGATTATTATTTATAATTAATTTCGATTATATATTAAAAGATATATAAAATTCGTAATAAATATGTTTATCAGCAATAAAAATACATAAATAATTTTTTTGAGTTTATTAAACATATAGAAGCCTGAGAAAATTATAAACTAATTTACTTAAGTCGATTTGGTATTTATTACATAATTAATTTTGATTTAATGCAAACTAAGAACAATATTAGAAATAAATACTAAAACGTGATAAAAATATTTTATAAAATTTTTGTATGTTTATTGAGATTAGTAGATACTGAAAAAAATAAAAAATATAATTTTAAACTCATTTACCTATTTTTTTTGTATTTTAAGTATTAAACGATTATTGAAAATAATAATTAATACATAAAAACTAGTAATATTGTATAGATTATTTTATAAAATTTTGTAAAAATTATCTACTGATTTGAAGTCAATAAAATACTAATTAGAATTATTAGATAATTTATTGATATATAAATTTGAATTTAGATAATTTATGCATATAAATTTTGATATATATAATAAATATAAGATTTATATTAATCAAATAATAGTATATAAATTTAAGATCTGTAATAAATATGTAAGACATAATTATTATATATTTAACCTATCTACATAATTAAACTTATAATACTTTGTTATAAGATTAATTTTAAAATAAATTAATAATGATAATACATTAATAATATTAAATATATTCAAACTTAATATAATATATATTTACTATATAAGTAAATTATATCAATGTGTCGTATTTCTATACGCACATAACGTGAAGGTTATACTCTAAAGATAACGTGCACTACATACAAAATTCATCGCTACTTATAGTCATAAGTGAATGATGTCTAGGTTGCCATTTATGGGTAAGCTTGTGGATCTCGAATGCCATGACTTAGATTCTGGTCAAGAGTCCTGGGCCCCCGGTTACATCTGGTCATTCCTGACTTATTTGATAGCAACGAAGTTTGAGTAAAGTTGTACAACGTCTTATTAATGAATATAACATGAACTTATAAACTTTCCATAAGTTGAAATCTTTCTATTTTGGACTGTCTCTATTAATATAATTCATTATATTAATAAACATACACTTGGTCTATTAGACATTTACTGATCGAACGTTATACCTCTAGGTTGATATCCCGCCCACTTACTTGTTTTAATTTCATTTCTTGCGTGGAATACTTCAACAGCTATTTAAGGTGATTTTCATAGCCCCACTTTTACTGTTTACTTAACTGTTTATAACTTTTGGGGTGAGACACATGCTTGCTTTATAACTATTTTACGTTTAGATACAAGTACTCAAATGTTATTATGCTGTCTTGCTTTGTCATGCAAATTCTCACCGTAATATCGTTAATTGCTTGGTATAACACAAACTTAATTATTATGAGTAGGCCTATTGAGAGTAATGTCTCTAACCATTTGACCTCTGGTCTTTGGTTACATAATAATGATTCAACGACACTGACAGCACAAGGTGTCAAGGGGTAACTTTTGTTTAGTCGCGATATTACAAACTGCAGCAACACTTTTAGATTGATATATTTGGTATCAATCAACTTTAAACTAAATCTTGTGGTCTAATGCATATTATATAAACCTATGAATTTCACTCAACCTTTTTTGGTTGACACTTTAAGCATGTTTTGTCTCAGGTGACGAATAAGATGATTGCTATGACTGCTACTTGATGAATTGAATGCTGCTGCATGGAGTCTTCATTTCATTACATTTACTTTGCATTTTAAAACTATTACTATTTCAGTTTGGATTTGATGTAAACACTCTTAATGCTTCCGCTGTTTTATTAATAAAGGTTTATTTCAAAACGTCTCATATAGAGTCGTTCTCGTTATAGAACTGTTATGATATGAATGGTCACAAATACCCCTGGCCCTATTTGGGGGTGTGACATTACTTAAATATAATGGTCTATATTACTAATACATCTCGTACAAAATAAGATCAGAGTTATTTTGTTTTTTTGAAAAGCTGTTATATTATTAAAGAAAGGCAGAGAGCCTTTAAATACAATAAGATTATAATTATGGTTTGAAATAATCACTTATTCTTGTGATTATATACATAATCGTTGCATTTTCTTTCCGGTATTATTGTACTATTTAAGAGTGAATAAGATGGTACTTTTTTACATATATGAAAATTATGAGCAGAAATGTTATTTTAAAGAGTAAGTTGTGAGTTGTGAACTTGTGCTTATCTACATAGAATTATGTTTTTTAGTTATATATAGTTATCTTTATGAAATTGGAGTATAAAAACAACATTGATTTACTTTTATTCTTGAGTTAGAAGAAATATGAGTCAAAAGACATACTCTTATATTTAAATATTTTTATATGTAAATGTTGATTTTCATAATATTAGGCACAATCTGATGAAACGACTTATCTGAAAGAAGGCTTTGCAATCAACGAATTCTTTGATTTGAAAAGCTCATTTTCTGATCGACCTTCCACCTTCATATAACTAAGGGAGCCATTGAAAGGTGACTAAAACACCAGAAACGGGGACTACACGAGCTAATGATATAGGCAAGAACACTTTCCGAACTACATGGTTGGACGCCCGGCTCTAGACGAAGCTTCTGTTCATAGTTAAACAAATTGATGATTTTTTGTTCATAGTTAAACAATTTGATGATTTTTTTGTTCATAGTTAATTAACTTATTTAACCGAATTAACTAAACCGTTTTTTTAACTAAACCGAAAGGTTTTAAAAAATTAATTAACCGAAGTGTTTGTTATAAGAGCAGTTTTGGCACATAACCGCCCCATACTCAACCCTACATTTAACATAATCGAAACTTAAATTCACATACATACATATATACATATATACACTTCAATGGAGCGAATACTTACTAAAATAATTTGAATTAGAAAATAGACATAAACATCTTCAAAAGTTAGTAATGAATAGTGATATTATATTATAATTATATCAACAGAACCCACATTATTACTGTTCACACTATTATATTATTGCAGTAAGGATATTTTCGTCTTTTCACCAGTGCCTAGAACCTTCTTCTGCTCTCCAACACCATTTTTTAATAATTGAAATATTATATACATACTTGATGTAATAATACTGTAATTAATTTTTTTTTTTTAAGAACTGACTGTTCACACCATTATTTTATTGAAAAAGGGTATTTTCATCTTTTACTAGCGCCTAGAACCTTCTTCTACTCTTCAACACCATATTTTAATCATTGAAATACGATATACATACTTGATGTAATAATAATGTAATTAAAATAATTTTTTTTTTTTAAGAATTGTCATCATATAATCTATATACATGCGAGTAGAGGTGCACAAATCGGATAAAAAACCGGATTCAGAAAAAAAAAAACCGGATTTTTTTGTCCGGATTTTCAAGATCCGGTTCCGGTTCTCGGCGTCGGATTTTTTTCGGATTTTTTTCGGAATCGAATTTTTTTCGGTTCTCGAACGGATTTTTTTGGATTTTTTTTCGGACTAGGATTCGATTTTGCCGGTTATATTTTAAAATTTCAATGATTCAATTTTTTTTTCAACGTTTGAAATTTGAACAACAATAATATAATAAATATAAACAAAAGTTATAACGCTTAACACAATAAATAATATAAATAACAAAATTTTTATTTATAACGATAACCACTATAAATAATATAAATAACAACACTTTTATTCGAACGATAAAATTATAATTTATACAAAAGCTAATACATTTCGAGCTTCGGCATGGCCATCACCCGATAATGTATTAAGGCTAAAGTATACCGAGCTTCGGCATTGCCATCACCCGTTATACTTTAATCGTCAAATGAGTCAAATAAGTTTTGTTGTTGTCGACGAGCGTTCCTTCGTTCGTATTCTTGAAATTCGGGGTCATCAATTAGAGCCATTAAAACTCGTTGGTTATTTGCTTCATGATCTTCCTCCAACACAATCGTTTCATACTCACCTTCATCCAATTCGTTGTCGGTATTCTCTTCGGTTGATGTAGGTGATAATCCCTCTTGATTTTCTTCCATCTCTATAACTTCTTCAATGTCATTCTCTAATGGACCTTCTAATGACGTTTGATCTTGTATCCTATCTACCCCGTCCAAATAATCCTTCAAACATACACATACTTTCACGGCTTCGGGGGTAAGTCTTGACCTTCTATCCGATATAATTCGACCACTTAAAGAAAAGGCCGATTCGGAAGCTACGGTTGAAGCTTGAACGGTAAATAAGTCACGAGCCATAATGGATAATATTGGATATGTGTCTTCTTTTGATTGCCACCATTTCAAAACGTCAAGGTTGTGAAATTCATGTTCATCACGAAAGAGTAGTGCAAAGTTTGCCATCTTATAATTTCCCAATTCGCTTGTGGGTGTCGATGTTCGTGCACGCTTGGTAGTGTCTTCACGTACTAAGTTAAAAAGACTTATATTGAGGTCTCGGGCCCTTCGAGAAGATGATGAGGCCGCCCTTTGATCAACAATTGGGTTTGCTTGTCGACCATATTTTGTTGCATAAATACCAAACATTCTCTCAAAAACGTCATTAAATTCGTGTACTTGGTTATTTAGATAGCTTGGTTGGTTTTCTTCGGGACCATATGTACAATCAAAGTTGCTATATATTGTTGTCATCAATCGTTCCACCCCATTAAAATTTAACCGTGGGTCAAGTGCGGCCGCACATAAAAATACCTTAGGTATCGCTCCAAAATATTTTTTTAGTTTTTTTCTTATATGAAAAATGGCTTGTCTAAAAAGAATATTATTTGAGTTTGCAAATTCGCATATTTTTTCCGTCATTATATAAAATTGTTGTAAAACTAGTACGCTAGTTGGGTAATAAACACCCGATAATTTTGTCGTCGCTTCTTTAAAAACTTATAAAAAACTTGTTAATGATTCCAAGTCATCCCATTCTTGGGGTGATATTGGTTCCAAAAATCCATTTCTAAGTAGTCTATTATTAAAACCGATTAACGTATCTTTTTGACGTAAAATATTTTCGAACATTAAACAAGTAGAATTCCATCTAGTATTATTATCAAAATAAGGACCTAACCAAGTGCCATTACAATTTTTAACGAACTTTTTATAGTTATGATGTCGTTGGTTGCTCGTACGATAAATCGTTATTAATAATCTTCTAAATTTGCTTTTTAAATCGCTACAAAAAGCTAAACAATCTTGAATTCCCAAGTTTATGATATGAGCAACACAACGTGTATGAATAAATGCACCATCTAAAATCGGTTTAATTGCTATTTTTAACATATCAATGGCCGCATCATTATTAGACGCATTATCTAGCGAAATTGCAAAAACTTTATCCATTAAATTATATTCTTCTAAAGTGTCTTGTACGGCTTTTCTTATATTAGTACCGTTATGCGGATAAGCAAATATTTTAAAATCGATAACCCGTTTCATTAAAAGCCACGAATCGGGATGAAACCAATGAGCGGTAACGGCTAAATAAGAATTTGCCGTTCCATGTGGTGCGCTCCAAACATCGCAAGTTATAGAAACACTATATTTATATGTTCGAAAACCTTCAATTATATCATTTTTAGCTTTTTTTCATAATTTAAAGGCGTCACGTCTTAAGGTAGTACGACTTACATTGTTATATTGCGGTTGTAGTCGATCCCGAATTAGCGCCGTAAGCCTTGGATTGTCGAAGTGGTTGAAAGGAAGCCCTTGTTGAATGACGAACCTTGACAAATCTTGCCTAAGAGCTTCGGCATCGTATACAAAAAGCGTACCATCCGGACGAATTGTTTGTTGTGTCGGGTCTCCGTTTCCTTAACAACTTTTTTCAAGATGTTTTCTTAATGTAGTATTACCCGTAATACCGAGGAACTTCAAACATTGTATACAACGAGCTCTTTCTTGACCATCTTTCATTTCACACAATTCAAATCTTGACCAAACGTCACCTTTTCGACTAGTACTTTTAATGCTTTTAACATCGTCGATGGTGTAACCTTTTGAAGAGGTTCCAACCGAAGCGGAACCGGTAGCGGAAGCTTGTGAATTATCCATTATAGAGAATAATTAAGTAAAGTTTAGAGCGTAATTAGAGAATAGAGAGTAATTGTTTGTTGGTGTCTTTTCAACCTCAACACCTAACATATATTTATACTACAAAAACAATTCAAATGAATACAACAAAAAAAAAAAAGGTGATACAAGTACAAACGGGCAACGGCTAGAATGTGTAACATAAAGTAAATCAGTAGTAAAAATGGCTTCAAATTAAAAAAAAAAAAAAAAAGTGATACAACTACAAACGGATAATATGCAAGAGTGGCCCCACACTCCAAGTCTCCAAAGTCCAACAATAATAATATATCCGGATATATAAGAGTGATACAAAGTTCAAAAGTTACTTTTCATGATATTTGAAAATATCCGGATAAATCCGGTTCCAAAAATATCCGGATAAAATCCGGGTTTTATCCGGTTTCCTTTTTGATCCATGTCCGGTTCTGTCCGGTTCAGATCCCACCGGATCGGATCGGATTTTTTAGATCAGGTTTTTCTTGTATCCGGTTCCGGATCGGTTTTCGGATTTCGGATCGGATTTTTTGCGCACCTCTACATGCGAGTATTCCTTCCCAAGAAATATGAACCAAAGAAAATCAAATGGTCATTGCGAGTATCGAGGTAACCCTACAACCTTTGATATTAGGTTCAAGTCTACGGATAATATGTAATATCTTTGTAAATTAATTGTGTTAGTTATGTGAGTTCGCTTTAAAAATTTGAATATGAAAAACCTTTGTTTCATCATAGAATTTTTGTCTTATTCGTGCAAATTTACCCCAGTAGAATCAATGTATCATTTTAATGGAGTGAACACTCTTATCATTTACTCATCAATAACTCGAATTCAATGTATCATTTTAGTGAACACTATCAGTTACTCATCAATAACTCGGAGGGACTTATGATTATTTTGCAGCCAATCGAACACGTGTCATATCGTAACATGTCATTATAAAAGTCCTAAACGTTCAGAATGATAATATATCATAACATTGCTAATTCCAATGTAGACTATGTAGTGTACATGCTTAAGTGCATTATATGAACTATGAAGTTGCATGGTGACTTGTTTGCAAGACCATTTGAAGTCTAACTAGTCTAAACAATTCATGCCAACACACAGATTTTTCGGATTAACACTACAAGAATAAGTTTATTAATAGTACTTGGGAAGACTCGTTAAACCTTGAAATATAAAGCAAAGGGCGCAGTTCATTAACATGCAACACTTACTTTATTACTTCTACCACATAATATCGTTAAAAGGTTAACTGAAAAAAAAAAAAAAAAAAAAAAAAAAAAAAAAAAAAAAATTCATATTATGGTTCACTGATGTCTTCTTTCTAATTGCATAGTTAAGTTATATAATTTTGATAGTCTCTAAACCTGAATTATGAAGAAACCATCAGCTGTTGGAAATAACTGTGATCCATTCATGAGGTGTTAATTGCCACATCAACATGTCTGATTCAAAATCAAACTTGAAGAATTAAAATCGGCAATGGAACAAGGACGCAATTTGATTTTGATATGGTACTTGTCTAGACTTCCTTTTGAACACATTTGTCGCATACCTATATAAATTCAAAAAAGGGAAATTAAAGATAAAGATTTATACAAATGCGTAATGTGAGATAACTTTGATTATAAGTAGGAATAATGAAAGAACATTCAATATATTTAGTGAGGTTTGAGCCTGAGACCTCTTGTGAGGGTATCCTACGCCAACCACATCTTGTGATTAAATTAACTAACAAAGATGAAAATGTAATAAACCTTGGTAGGTGTTGGTGTTTTTACGGATACTTCAAAACTTGAAAAAGATGAACAGGTTATGCTGTATAGATTGAAGATCAAATCATCTAATTCCTAATCTAACATTATCATAAGGTAATCATAAACCCTAAAAACTTAGAAAGTAAGCACCAATAAATAACGTAGTGATCACATTTCCCAGTTAGTGCCACAATAGTTTCACCTTAAAAGGACGTAGTAATTTTTATAAATAAAGTGAAAGATTGTGAGATTGTCTGCATTTGTTGTAGTAATATGTACTTGTTCCAACATTGATTGTAATTTACATAGAAAAATGTTATAAATCTTATGGAATGAAATCATTTTATTCTTAAAACACAAACTGAGTGGCTACTTATAGCAACAGATATATTTGTTAGGATGCGCTTACCTCATCCAATTACATGTCTTGTTTCCATGGACTGAAGCCTAGAGAGTAGCATCTTACGGAACTTCAATGCCTTGCGAGAATTATCGTTAGAATGATGAGCATGTTCACGAGACGACATACGATTGGTGAATCGTTTTCTGCCGATTCGTACCATAGAATCTGATGTACCCATAACATAGTATACCTGCCAGACACCATGCCCAAAGAACAAAAGAGTCACAAGTTAATTAACAACGGAAAATTGAGACAAGTGACGGTCCATTGTTTAAGTAACATGTTTAATTAATTCAAATATTGTTTTGTAAACCATCTCAAGATAATCAAGTAGTAGGGGTTGGTCTTAATATCTTCAAATGTCTCAACTTTAAACCTCAGTAGCAACATATCTTAGGATGGTCAGGGAAAGGGTAATAACAGTCGCAGATAACCCGATTAGGCCGTGTACATGTGAGAGTAAAAATACCCCCATGCACGGGTAGCCTGAACAAGAAAAACCGTATTCGTTTATTTATTCTTATTTTATTTTAGTTAAGATTATAAGAGCGAGCTAACAAACTAAAAATTGGGGTCTATAAAAAAAAAAATTTGCCAAGTCGAGACGGTTCAGGCCTGAAACACTTTATGTCCAACAACTAGTCTATCAACTCTCTCTCTCTCTCTCTATCTCTCTCTCTCTCTCTCTCTCTCTCTCTCTCAATATTTTATACTATTAAAAGTAATTATGTAATGATTACTAAAAAAAATTCTAGATAGCATCATTTGAATCCTTGAATGCCTTTCAATCTTTTAATCTCATCTATTGATTTATTTGATTGGCTAATATTACTATCTCTCCTCAAAACTTGAAAATAAATTGACAGAAATAATCTTATTTTTAATTATACAACTAAATCTTCTATTATGTAACCTCATCTCGGTGAAAATTTTCCACCTCTACTATCTCTAAATCGTACTTCTATCTTTGCGTTTACCAGCTTTAGTAGTACATCATTTTGTGTTGACTTTTATTATTTGAAGAACATTACATCATTCTTTCTTCAAGCAATTTCACTGATCCGTTACCAAGTAATGTTATACAGCGTTGCTTTTAATTTATTACAAGAACGGTCTGATTTAGAAAGAAATGTCTCTCTAAAGCTCATCTGAGGTATGTAATCAACCATTTATTTTTGGTGATTTGCAGGTCTGTTATGAAACAGATAGGAATTAATTTGGAAGAAATTAATCCCCTTCGTTATTGAATCTTCTTGCAAGGGCGTTGGTGACATTTTCTTACTCGATGAATGAAATTCAGATAGTTCAGTAGCTGAATGGGCTTATGAACGAGTTGACCCGTTTGACCTTTTGTACTGTTTGACCCATCAGATCCATTTGATCCATTTTCTTCTATGTATGTATGCAGAACATGGAAGCAAGTACTGTGTTTTGTGGAATCATGCAGCTAAATTAATTAAGTAAAAGCGGTAAAATCATTGTCAAAAATGTTCCAGCTTTGGGCAAACATGTTAAAAAGATTTTAGTTCAGTATTGTGAATTTTACAATCAATTTTGAAATATGTGTAGTCAAAGGTTCTTCTGTATTGTGCTGTTTCAGGTGGACTCTTTTATATAACTTGGAATCCCTTTAAAGCTTATTATTGATCATAGAATTGAATATGACAATTATATTTGTGTTATTTAGTATTATTTCATGTTTCAATGCTGCAAATTTACGGGTTTTAATCTAGTAGGATTAAAAATAAAGTATAATATCAATAACAATCTTATATTTTGAATACAATAATTTAGGAGGTTTTATGCATTATTATTAACTTCAGATTTCACATGATTTCTTTTAAGCTATTTATATTTATTTATTATTATATTACCTGTCATATATTAAACGTAACTTAAATCAACCCATTCATAAGTAAGTGGATCGGCTTGTCACCTCGAACATACCTTAAGGAATCTTGTCTATCAAACTGATGCTGTTATTTCTTTTATAATTAGACAGTTAACCATGTTATTCTCACTTTAAACCTTTTCAAAAATAAAATATTGCGATTTTCATTGTTATGAAAAGTTTAGAATTTTTATGCCACGACGGAGTAAAATTTACCTTATATGTAAAGGCAGCTATCTTGAACTCCAGCCCATTTAAGATATGAAATCCTTCCATGGCCTTTGCCATTGCAAAGTCATCATCTTCATATGTATATTTTCTCTTGTTCCTGTGGATGAAATAACTTAGAACATGATTTAGATATAAGTTATTTTACTATTGAAAAGAAAGGGGATAATGTTAAATGTGCTACAACATGATTCTCCCTGATTTTTAAAAATCCTGTCAGAGACACAGATGTTGATAACTATTGGTCAATCTTATTGAATCATCGACACGTTGCGCAATACATCTAGTACTAACAGTTTTTTTTTTTTTTAAACAGTCACAGGTTTATATACATGCATTTTTATTTGCAATATCTGTTTGTGAGTTTGATAGATATAAACAAACTCTTGGAAGAGCATGGAATCATATGAGTTCTGAACATGACTTCTTTTCTGGACATTTTCAAAGAACCAAATGTAGAACTGTTTGACAGACAAGGTTGTGAAATTTGTGAGTCAGGGACGAGTCTGTCAGGACCATGGAGGGGAAAGTTGGTCGAGTTGGTGACAAGTCGGGCGTTGACAACGTTGACTTTTAGTAATAAATAAATTAAACATATATATAAAACATAAACGTATCAAGCATGATACATAAACATATCAAAGCATAAAACATAAATATATGGCACAAAATGTAATTTTAAAAATATAAAATTTTGACCCAACTTTGACTTTGACCTACTCAGACCCGACTCGGCCCGACTTTAACCCGACTTTTTAGCATTTGACTGAATTTTAGGGCATTTTTGGGCGGGTTGAGAGGGGCTAGTCCCCAAAAAAAACTCGCCGGCCGACTTTTACAACAGTGGTGATAGAGGGAGTAGAATGGGATGCATCTAAAGATCATCACTTATTTTTCTAATGCATATCATGCATGATATGTTTCTGTTGATTCTATAACTAAAGGTTATGTGGGCTATTTGGATTTCTTATACCAAGACAAACCCTTACCAATATTCTTAAATCAAGTTCGTATAGATATAATAAAATCAATTAAAAAAAGACCACATTTTATCCTACAAGTTGGCATGAAGTACATCAAGAGTATTGAGGAAGAACAAATATGGACAGTTCCATAGTGGGTCTAAGATAAATCTACTACATAAAACTCACAACGGCCACGTACCTCATCAAGAAGATCCTGTGTCTCTTTCTCCCAGATGTAACTGCAAGGAGTCGAGTTCTAAGATATACTGCAAAATTCGGGTCCATCAAAGAAGCCGGTGGTTCAGATTTTTCATACGCAAAGTTTATTAGCTGTATTGTTAATCGAGTTTGTCTATGTGTTTCCGGGATCGAAGACTGCAGCAACAGAATATAGGTTAAAACAATGCTACATAGTAGTGTAAGTTAGAGGTGGCAATGTATACCCATATACTTTTGAAAGTCAATCAAGTTTGAGTGTTCTCAACAGATCAAAAGGGTAAAATCAAAATGATTATCTTAAGGAAATGGAACACACGGGTAACGTAACAAATATGAAAAATCTTAAAGGAAACGAGTCAAACGGGTCGAAGGTGTATTTTATGCATAAAACCTCCAATAAACCAATTTACTCATTAATTCTGATAATCATTGACAATTATATAGCTCTGAAATCACATTTGGCACACTGACTTAAACAAAAGTGTTTGGTGGCAACATGCCATACCCATTTTTACCGGTGACCCAGTCACCCAACCCACCCAAACTGCCTACTTTGCCACCTCTACTGTAAGATACTATACTGGAAACAACAGACAGAGAGATACATCACTACTTACACACTCGAATCGAAAGATCTTCGAGTCATTAACAATCACGCTGGCATTTGCATTATAAAGTTCGTCTACGAATCTTTCACCCTTTCTCTGACATTCATATGCAAAGAGGTCTAGAAGCTTGTTATTAACATCATCAATTGTGATGGCTAGTAACTGCAAATGAAAAATTAGTGTCAAATTTGACGGCGGGTGTATTTGAAAAACTCAACTAAGACAAAGAAATGGGCATGTCACCAATTTAATGAGCTTATCGATCAGTTTGTCTAATGTGAATACAGGAAATGACCAAGTTCCAAGAACAGTCCTACATTCATCCTCATATTTCGCACTATCAATAGCACCATCAAGAAAACTATAGAGTAGATCTAAGAACCTGTTTTTACCAAAAAAATAAAAATAAACAAAAAAAAAAGTTTAAGAAAGATAGGTGAGTAGTTTACAGATATTAACAAGGTTACCATTGCAAAAATCACTACTCCCGAGTACTCGATCGAGACTTTTTAGGGAGTACTAAGTCGAGACTTTTTAGGGAGTACTCGGATGTTGACCAAGTTTGACGTTGACTGATTTTGACCAATTTTTGACCGAGTAATCCCGAGTTGGCTGAGTTTTGACCAAATTTTGACTGGATTTTTACCAATTTTTTGAGTAATTCAGAGTTCTGCAACACTGGATATAAAAGAGAAATTTAATACAATACTAGTATATAACACCTTGCATATGAATCATTAGTTGTCATATCATTTGAACCTCTCCATTTCTCAACTAGAGACTTTTCCTTTGCCTCTACCAGTCTTGTATACAATATCTGTTCATTAAGAACATCGATCAGACTAACGAAAATAATTGTAATCTGCAGCATAGGACAGTAATTTTTACCTGATGAAGCCTGAAGAAAACATAGAAATCATCATTTCCATAAAAGACACGAGATTTTTTCTCTTTATAACGCAACGTTGCAGGTAAATGCAACATAAGTGGCTTCACTCTATTTAAAAAATGTTCTGAAGTTAAACAGTTTTCGTCACTTATTCCATCCGTTACACCTTCACTCCCATCTTTATTATCAACGTCTTCGGGAGATAAATCCTCTGCATCAGCAGAATCACTTACTGAATCATCACTTTGCTGATGTTTGTATTGATAACTATTTCTGTATGTTGCTGCAAAATTATCCCTTTTGAAATTTCCATTCGATGATAACTCTCTTGTTGTCTCTCTTTCTATCTTATTATCAGTAGAAATTGATGCATTTGGAATCAAAATATTGGAAAAACCATTATTATCTTTATTATCATTTTGTCTAACTGCGGTGCCACTTGTAGCACCATGATTGGTTGTTTTTGCAGTATCAAGGTCAACTATGGATGACGACTGAGAAGAAACACCGAGCATAGGTTCGACAAAAGTAGTCCAGATCTTCATAGCTTTATCAGTTTGTTCAGGGGACCCACTTTGTGCAACCGAGAATTTCATGAGTTGATATAAGTCTTTATGAATATCTAAAGCAGAGTATTTAAATTCTTGATGTGGAATAGTTGTTTGTTTTTCTCCTGGAGCAATACACTGGCGAATGTTATCCTCTATAGACTTCTCTTCGCTGATTTCCTTGATTTCAGCCAACAAAGCTGCAACATACAAAAAGGAATTCTTTTATTAATGATACATATACATTATACATATACATATACATATATACATATTATATTAAAAGAAGTAACAATTATGCTTATAAATGCCTATTGTGGATACACAATTGACAACACTATAAGAAGTCAATAAAAGATATAAGCGCAATGACCATTACTCACATGTAGACAAGTAATATGTAGCAGTTTTGCGTGTGACAACTAAGAAATGACTAAAGATACTAATTTCTGATGAAGATGGTGGCCGACAGATATTAAGACAAATGTGGTATAAAAAGGGCTACAATAAAAACATATGATTGTATTCCCTCGATGTTCGAGACTTCTAATTTAGGAATTTTATGTCTTAAATAGTGTAGCTTACCTTAACAGGTTTTGCAATTTAAAGTGATCGCTTATGCGGATGCTTTACCTATTTTTTTCTTAAATATATATTTCAGCTATGAATATTTACTTTTGTCGTTTTTATCTTTAAATAGAATAAATGCATGTCTATATATTTTTCTAAACAAACTCTATAACTACTCAACTAAAAATTAGTTTTGTATGTATTATTATATTATATTCACAACTTCATGGTGTATTATTACAAATGTAGCTTTTACTCACACTTAATCTAACCATCCCATGTGTATGCACGTTTTTAATCCCGTGTATATACACAACTCAAATAAACAAAAAGCATTAGTCAATCATAACTATGAATAAGATATAACTACTATGTATTGTTAATATAACATAACATGAATACATTCTCAACATCTATATAATAATCATTATCTTACTAGTCATCATACTCGATTTACTGGAAAATTAATTCTCTTAAGGTGCGTTTGTTTGCCTCTTAATTGAATGGTTAACCATTCAGCATTCAGTGCGTTTGCTGTTGACATCTCAATGGCAAATGATGTTGAACCGTTCAACAATTTATGTTGAACCATCCAGAGTTGAAATGCTCTCTTTATCATTCAGCACCCTCATTTCCTTTTAATATACTCCTTAATAAACAATTATATTCTTTAACTAAATATTATTGTATTAGAAAATACACCAAAATGGCGTTTTAGAGTGTTTGTCACCTAAACTTATATGTTTGACAACACCATGTTCACTTTTTCCCTGGTATATATAGTTATTCTAAGAGGAGAGGATAAATTTTTTAACTGGGAAGAGGGTATTTTTTGAGTTCATATCTTTTCCTTAACGTGAAAGATAGTTTTCTTCGGTACATTTAGAACCTTACTACTCTACAAACACAATTAAATACATATTTGAATGACATAATTGTAATTCGTGTATATTGGAGTCCCTAAATGTACTTTTTTTTTTACCACAAAATTTCCTATATTACTGTATGAATGAGCCAGATAATTTAAGGGTTTTAACGGGTAAAATTTATACGCATTAAACTAAATACCTATATATTTACTTGTGATAATTAAAATATTTAAACATAAAACAAATTATAGTGATAACCTATAAACAATTATCATACAATATCCTACTAGTTATATATCTAGCAAATATTAAGTTTGAGATTATCTATATTTTTTATTTTTGAGAATTATATTTAGGTATAACTTTTAAAGAATTATTGGTTGATGAAGTGTTGGAGTAAAATAAGAAGATTAGATTGGTTGATAAAAGACTTCAAAAAGGAAATAAAATAACCAAAGTAACAGAGGGTTATATAGTAAATACGGAGATACTTTGAAAAAGTCTACAATATAAATCCATAAAATTTATTAACTGATGCATATAAAATATCACATGATACCTTTAGCACTCAAGCTTTTTGAATCCTGCTGCTTGAAATAGAAGCTGCGATGATCAAGTGACTTATGATAGTTTTTGGCGTAAATTTCTGCCCAGGCTTTTTTAGTATCAAAACGACACCTCAGCCACTCTTCTTGTTTTTGTTTCAGACGGGTCAGTATAACTGGCAGAGCTAGAGATGCATTTGTCCTTAATACCTCCATAACATCATTCGCATGATCTCCATATAGACGTAAGATGCATCTTAAATGTATAGCTGAACCATAAAGAAGAAATCAGTGAACAAGAATGCAAAAAATGGTGTATTATGAGTTTATTTTGGTCAATATAAGGTGGCAAATTCGATCCGTGTACAAGGATGGATCTGTTCAGGTTATGTTTTATGTCTAATGGGTCAATATGGTACAAAAAATAATGGACCAAGTCAGCTGAGTAGGCCAAAGAGATCAAATACTACTACTAAGTGTTGTTTGATCTTCCATTTAGTATTTTGAAAGTAATTATGTGATAAAGAATAATCAGAATCGAAAAAACAAAAAAGATATAGGAGATGTCTTTAGGATGTGCGTCTGCTACTTAGGGTTGTAATAATCAACTGATCACTTGTTTGAGTGTTTGGGAATCTTTAATCACTTATAGGAATTAGATGTAAAAGTCTCCCCAAATAAACAAAATTGGTTTTTTGTAACTACTCTTGAAACTTATTATTTGATCTCAAAATAGTCAGACAATCAGAATCAGTAATTCATTTTCAGTATACCCAAACAAGAGCAACTGACTACATAACACTTGTAAAAACACAATAATCACATAATTACTTTCAAAACACAATGCCACTCTCCTATGTTGTTTGTAATCATCATATTTGACTCAATAATGATTTATAACAAATTCAAAACTTTTTAGACAAAATAACCAAAGTTACCCATTTTCACCCTTGCCCAATATGTTGACTAGCCCATTTGACCAACCTATAGAGATCACCGAACAGCTTCTTACCTGTGAAGTCTTCAATACGGACCACATTGTCTGATTTACAGGAGTTATCATTCACCTTGTTCAGCAATTCTTCCACACGTTTGGTAGTTACATTCACCGATTCTATCAACATGTCCAACTCAAATCTGAAATATATGAACCAACAACCAATCAAGAATCTGAGTAATATATCTCATGTGAAGCATTTATAGGTAAATAATAATAAGTACAACAATCATTGGTGGACTAAAGTGTTATTTTAATATATCGAAGTGTTAAAAATAAATTTCAAACCTGTCATCTTCACATCTAAATAAACTCTCTTCATACTGGTTTTTACGCATGTGCTTGAAAGAATAATCCTCACTCCCAGAAGTAACAGACACCCAATGATCATTCAAAACCTCGAAACCAATCTTTGTTCTTTGACTTGCTGACTGAATTGGGTACTGTATCAAGCAACACCCAACTTTTAAATAATGATATAAATTTAAATTTAAGTAAGAAAAGAAAATTATTGATATAATATTCTATACATTCTTTGGCAGAAGACGGTAACTTGGAGTGCAACATTCACAGTCAGAAAGATCAAGTTCTTGAATTGACTTTGAAAGATACTTCTCCCTGATGGAAACTGAC
This sequence comes from Rutidosis leptorrhynchoides, assembly GCF_046630445.1. Lineage (NCBI taxonomy): Eukaryota > Viridiplantae > Streptophyta > Magnoliopsida > Asterales > Asteraceae > Rutidosis > Rutidosis leptorrhynchoides. The sequence goes on from NC_092337.1 coordinate 344,135,798, forward strand.
GATCCTGTTAAAAGCAATATGTGGCATACAACATTGTTACATTTTTTGTGAAGATAATTCACATTATGCACAATTACTCATGTGAAAAATGTCATCCACATATATACATAATGAGAAGAGATAACATCTTATTAACAATTACTTGAATTTTCACTGCGATCTATGAACTCGTTGACTTCTTCCACAAGATCCGGATATGATCCAAGCAAATCATTTACCTGACAAAAATAAAATTTCTTTGAGGTCACCAAACTTATCCGAATAATCTTAAACCTAACATGCCACACAAAAAGATATATTCATGTGAATGGAAGACAAATATGAAAGAATGATGTAGGAAATGTTTTGTAATAAACACAAAGAGATATAATGTATATATCATGACAAAAATGACAAGTTTTGTAATAAACAAACAATAGAAGACAGGTAACAGGATCAATGAATAGAGAGTAAGTCAAGAATAATAACAAAAAATAGCTGATGCATACATAAGTTTACCTGCAATTGCAGTTGTGAACGAGAAATATTTTCTGTGCAGTACTGGGAAATGCACTTCAAAAAGGCCTGGTAATCTTCTGAGTTACTCAATCTGTCCTTCACCTTCTCGCGAAGACAAAGCATTTGTCCATGCATGTCTTCTCCACATATAAAAAAAAAGAAAAAAAAAACACTTTAATAAGAAGATAATGATTCCAAGTCCATTGTACTTTAATTTCTCTTTTGAATATACCTTGATGAAACAGTTCAGCTACAGAGTCCTCAAGAGTACGGACAGGCGAATTATCGAGATGATGTTCTTTCAATTCTGTGTTTTCCGGTGTCTCTTTTTCTTTCTCAACATGGCGCCTACACTCTTTTTCCACCACTTTACATCCTTTTTCATGATCTGGATCGGGTCGGTCAACGCTGACTTTGCATTCAGGATGAGACGAAATGGATGGCTGCCAATGAATACGAATTAGCTTGGAAACCAAAAATATTACTCCCTAATTATTAATGATAATTAGTATAGATGTTGTCCTCACACGAAATATTTCATTCAAACATCAATACTAGTAGAGCATATTTGCAAATAAATGGAGGCGTCTGACTTGCTACAAACACCAATACTAGATTGATCACAAAGAAATTTAGAGCTACCTTTTCAGAGTTATAGTTGCTACTGGAGTGACCAGAATAATTAGACCCTGCTGCTGAAGTATCATTAAAAAAATTGGTGAACTCCTTAAGCAGATCTTGCTGATCATTAAGAAGGGACGAAACCTGGAAGACGATTAACAATGGAATGTACAAATCAAGAACCAGCACATGTAAACGTGAAAAGATACAACACGGTCTTAATGACAAACCTCTTGGCGGACTTCCATCATTGATTTGTTTTCTTTCTTAAACTTACTCAAAGTTTCTAGAATATATTTGTACACATGGTCTTGACCTTGAAATCTCATCTGCAACAAAGCTAGTGTTATAAGAAAAGGTTCAACATAATTTAAGGTTACCATTTTGAACGAAATTTAATGTTTTTATTACCTTTATTTTGTTTACAAACAGAGCAGCTTCTTCGAACTCTATAGGTTTCTTAACAGTATATTGATCACCCTCTTCTGCGAGTCTAATCTCATATCCCTTTGGCAGAAAGGGATTGAAACCCAAAATTAGTTCCTGATGCCCTTCAAACAATTCCTTCACCCTTGCTATCACACCTTTGGTGTTTATTCTAAAATAAAAATATAACAAGTAATAATTATAATCACTTACAGTTTTATATAGCATGATAACTGTTAAAGTAAACACATTAGCCAAACCTTTGCGCCTTGAAATCTTTCATGACTTTTAGAAACTCGTTGTATTTTTCCTTTTTATCTTGAAATATATCTTTAACTTTAGCAAGATATGTATGAGCATCATTAGTTGTCAGCTTTCGGGAGCTTCCTTTATCCGTCATTTGGGGGTGCCCGGAACTTCATGGCAGAAAATAAATCAGACAAATGAAAACATTCAATTAAATGACTGCAAGGTATAAAATATTGGAAGATCACAATAAACATCTAACATTTAACCCTTGACAAATGAAACTAAGAGTCCTAAACATATATCTAATAATAATAAGCATCATTATCAGTCATCACTGTTTGCTCTAGCTAAGTCATTGTTTACCTTGAACACACAAACACACAAAATGAGTACTCAAATAATAGTAAGCCTTAAATATTATATCAATATAACAAGCATTATTATCAATCATCACATTTGATCCATATAAATCGTCAGTACATTAAACACACAAAGTTAATGAGTACACAAAGAATGCATAATTCAAACACCTACTGTATACTCGTTGAACTATTGACAGGGATGCTACATATTTGTTTAACCCCACTCAATTGAAAACTGATATCAATTTTCAGAGTTTATAAAAATAAAAATATATATAATATTAATAACAATTAACAATTTAACAATTACTCGTAATAAAAAACCCTAAACCTCATAATCACACATTTCTGTACACACAAAATACAGATACTTACTGTTCAGGAACAAATGTTTGCTTAATTTGAGGACTGCTGTAAGCATCATCATCATCTCTAGACCGTTTCATTCCTTCAAATTCAAACAATTCAACACTTAAAACCTAGAATTAACAATTTAAACAGAATTAAGAACATCATAATACCTAAATTCAATAATTAACAAATTCTAATTCACACAGTACAAACCTGTAAACGGTTCACCGTCAACCATTTATCTAGCAATTGAGCTTGAACATGAATTGAACTGATTAACAATCAGATAATGCAACACGCGAAATTAAAGATCGCGTTCTTCAATTTTGCTTCAGCTCACAAAATTCGAACTGTTCACAAATTCGAATAATACGCATATATCACTGTTTGTATATGTATACATCAATTCATAGCATGTGTGTTTTAATGCTCACAGTTTCTATTATTTGAGAGACGATGTATAGATACAAATTGCTGTGTGTATATAGGGTATGTACTCTGTACAAATTATTTCTGTATGAAGGAAAAATCGGTGTATGTACGTATATGTGAAAGAAATAAGAAAGGAAAAGTAGAGAGGCCTGAGGGGTAGTGTGGTGACCGGTAACCGTTGCAGTCGGTAACTTTAAGGAAATGATATAGATGTGATATAAGGGAGATGATATATCCACCTTTCTTTTTATTTCTTTCACCCAAAATTCCTAAAATGCCATTAATGATAAAATTACATAATCTTTTTAAAATTTTTTATTATAATTTGTAGAGGGGTATTTTAAGAAAAAGTGATGAAATATTGTTGGAAGAAGTAAAAAGAGAGGGGGATATATCATCTCCCCTCAAGTTTTTGATACATTTTTATACACGATAATACCTCTTCAATAAATTGTAGAAAAAAAAAATGGTGTAACATGTTATTAAGGACAGTTTAATAAATCTTTGTGAATTTATCAAAAACTTGTTTAAAAATATCAACCCCTAAATGACATACCACAAATTTTTAACAAAAATAGTTTTACCAAAATGGGCATCTTACAATTTGAGGTGTCACGAGAACAATGCTCCACAAACACTTAAAGTGCTCCCAATAGTGATAACAATTCCTTACCAAGACTATGCGTCACCTCAGCGTCACATTATCATTTCCTTTTTAAAATTAAACTGACGACTAAACACTATCAATAATGACATACTTCTTCACAATAATTGTGACTCATATTTAATTATTTTAACTAAATTAAATATAATTATTAATTATTAAATTACATTTAATTTAAAAGTACTTTTGTTGTTAAAAAGTAATTTGATTAAATATTAAAAAGATAAAATAAAATAGTGGGACACTAAACTATTTTATAACTACATTTTCATTTAATAATGAGACCCACACTATCTTTTTCAACTATCATCTTCAATTTTTTTTTTTTCAAATATCATCTTCAACTTTCATTTTACACAGAATTATTTCAACATCTAATTTCATTGTAATTTCACAAACCCATTTTTTATTTTCACAACTAAAATATAAAATAGAAAAAGAAAATAAAATGCATATAATATTCCCTCATTCTGTAGTGACCCGAACTTTTCCGAACCTTTCTATGATTATATGTTTAATGAAAACTATATTTACATGATTAAATATTTCCAACATGTTAAGCAATCAAACTTGTTAAGACTTGTTTAATTGAAACGGAAATTTTGTAAACGTCTGATTACCCAGTTTGACCAATGATTCACGAACGCTATAAGTTGTATATGACATGATGATACCTAAATGAATAAATATATATATTTAACATGATATAATGATCATCAAGTATCTCATTAAAAATAGTAACAATAAGTTATATACTTAAAAAGGAGACTATTGACGTATGAAACTCGAAACGATACATATAACGATTATCGTTATAACCACGTCTTACTAAATATATATGAAGCATATTAATACATTGTTATATTATATATAACATGATAATATGATAATTAAATATATCATTAAGTGTATTAACAATGAACTACATAAGTAAAAACAAGACTACTAACTTAAGGATTTCGAAACGAGACATATATGTAACTATTATCGTTGTAACGACATTTAAATGTATATATCATATTAAGATATATTAATATATCATAATATCATGATAATATAATAATTTAAAATCTCATTTGATATTATAAACTTTGGGTTAACAATATTTAACAAGATCGTTAACCTAAAGGTCTCAAAACAATACTTACATGTAACGACTAACGATGACTTAACGACTCAGTTAAAATGTATATACATGTAGTGTTTTAATATGTATTCATACACTTTTGAAAGACTTCAGGACACTTATCAAAATACTTCTACTTAACAAAAATGCTTACAATTACATCCTCGTTCAGTTTCATCAACAATTCTACTCGAATGCACCCGTATTCGTACTCGTACAATACACAGCTTTTAGATGTATGTACTATTGATATATACACTCCAATGATCAGCTCTTAGCAGCCCATGTGAGTCACCTAACACATGTGGGAACCATCATTTGGCAACTAGCATGAAATATCTCATAAAATTACAAATATATGAGTAATCATTTGTAACAGACTGAAACCCGGGCTAGTTGTAAGTTGCCTATTTTGCCCTTAGGGTTTGTGCTTAGTCTTAAGTGCTTTTATTTTAATTATTTTATTAGTATTGTGTTGTGACCAGTTTGTGACAAGGGTCCCAGAACAGGTTGGTTTATTTAATTTGGACTCCGTTAGGACCGCCTAAGGAGATACGAAAGGTTATCAGATAAGATAACTAGTAAATACCTGTGTGATATGGGGTATGAGTTTATAACTCATTTAACTGTATGTATCTCGATAGTTCTATCCATTTCTCATTTCATCAAACACATACACGAACACATACACAAACACACACATAAACCCTAATTTGATTTTGTGAGCCTTTGGATTAATTGAAGCTAGAGATATATTCCTTGTGATTTCGTGATCAATATAAGGTATGCATATCATAGATTCATGTATTAATTCTTGTTCAAAATGGGTTTTGTGTTCTTGAATAAAAAGTGTGATTTTAAGCTTGAATCTTCATTTTTGGTGTTTGTTATGCTTAATTGATGTTAGAAATAGATTGTATATATGTTTAGTAGCTTCCATGTGCTTAAAAACGGATCAAAAACACTCAAAAATCGAGTTTTGGGCGAAAAAATCGCAAAAACAGCGAACTGCTTCGAAACCCAGTTGCTACAGTATTTGCTACAGTATTTTGCTACAGTATCTTGCTACAGTATTTTGCTGCAGTACCCGAACTGCTACAGTGTCACTATTTGCTACAGTGCCACTATTTGCTACAGTGTCACTATTTGCTACAGTACCGAGTTGCTACAGTACCCCCGAGTTGCTACAGTATCACTATTTACTACAGTACCGAGTTGCTACAGTGTCACTATTTGCTACAGTACTTTATGAAATTGAAACGGGCGTAACTTTCAAAACGTAACTCCGTTTTTGATGAATAAACTATTGTTAGAATCGTAATAAAGAATACTTTTTAATGGTGAACTTTTGAGAAACTAGATCAAACTATTTTTGGGCCAGAAAAGGAGTTTTAGTGTGTATGTCGTGTTTTGCACGCACCTGTATGCCATTATTGAGTGGAGTCATGATGTAGACTCATAAAATTATGAATATATGGTGTTATGACCTAGTTAATCGTATGAAATGATTATATTATTTATTGGATATGTATATTAACTTTGTTTGTGTTGTTCTCAGGTTATAAGGACAAGGAGGAAGCTCAGAAATAATAACTGAGCAGTTGGTGGTAATTGGTGAGTGGGTCTATCTCCGGATAGAGTTTAAGTAGCATATCATGCTACTGTGGTTGACTCTTTTACCATGCATAGTGTAGAAATTGCCATGTTAGAATAATATAGTATGCCTGATGTTGTATGTGATTTATGTGTACACTGTGTAAATGGCACCAGTCGGGCTTAGGGAGACTGGGGACTCGAGACCGTGCCTAGGAGAGGTTAGAGTCCGTATGAGGTCAACCGTGCCTAGGGGAGGTTGGGTCCATAGGCTACTGATTGTGGAGTATAGTGTGAATGATGCATCCCCTGCATCTGGATAACTATACTGTGAATTGAGTAGCAGGGACTATCGGTAGACTCAAGTCCGATCAGCTAGGAGTCGTGTGCTCGTACAAGCCGCCGATCCTCGTATTGTCTTATTGTATGCTAGTTGATAGTTAGCATGTGTTGTTGTTAGTATATAGCTTGTGTGTGACTTAAGCTATATCTGTTAGATAGATTCCATTCACTTAGCGGTGCGCTAATCCCCCACATCTTCTCCCCTTGCAGGTTTAGGTACTGCTAGTCGGGAAGGGTGCTATTGCAGAAGACATGTTTGAAAACCCAACTCTGATGTGAACTTTTGTATAAATAATGTTTTGTGATAACGTAACACCGTTGTGTAAACTTAAACGTAATGACGTGACTTATATTGTGTTTGTTAATAAAGTCTTCTGCTGTGTATTTAAAAAAAAATGGCCGGTGTTACAAGTTGGTATCAGAGCTGGGGCCCGCATCGATGTGCACTGCGGGGACGCAGTGTCCCGTAGGGGGGGAGAGTTGTAACAGACTCGTCCCACATCGGTGGGAGAGGAAAACAAAGCACTCCTTATAAGGGTGTGGATACCTCTTCTGGTATGACGCGTTTTGAGGGTGTTTACCCGAGAAGCAAATCCGTGAGGTAGAAGTGCGATCCGGGGTTGTACTCGTGCGCGGGTAGCCCGTCGGTGATCGGCTTGTGTCCAAAGCGGACAATATCATACTACGGGCTGATGGTGATGTTACTTATGGTATCAGAGCCACTCATGTGCCATTGGGGATGGTGGGGCAAACCTCATCGAGGACGATGAGTCCCTAAGGGGGGGTGAATGTAACACCCTAGGCAAATCCCACATCGCCCATGGACATGAGTGATCATGGGATTATAAGGTAATACTCACGCTTAAATGACACAACGCGTTTTGGGATCACAGGCTGAGTAGAAGTGCGAGTACGTTGTGGTTAAGCGTGCTCGGGCGAGAGCACTACCAGGATGGGTGACCTCCTGGGAAAGTGCTTCTCGTGTGTGGTCGCCAAGAAAAAGCCGTGCGCCTGCGGGCAAAGCGGACAATATTGTGATCATGTTAAGCTGGGGTGTTACAGAATGGTATCAGAGCATGGTTTGGCAGCAAATACGTACGCGTATTTTGTTCCCAAACCCTGAGGCAAGTCAAACATGTCTGTGGGAGTGGGGGCTAAGTGAAAATAGGATATACGTGTGTTAGTTGTGATTGAACTAACTGTTATCCACTAAGCTTTTGTGTGAGCTGTTTTGTAGCACAGGTATGGCTGATAGAAACGCAACTGACCCATCTAACCCCGGAACATTCAGAGCACCAGAAGAGGGTGTTGAGTCGGATGATGATCAGAGTAGTTACATCATTCAGTTAGAAAGCAAGCTAAAAGAGGCTGAGGACAAAATTAATGAGCTTGAATTGGTGAGGCATTCTGGAAATGATGATACACCACCTGGATTCCCAACAGCGCAATCCCAAACGATACCTAATGTGCCCCAGAACCAGTTTCAGAATCAAATACCTAACCAATATTATATGCCACCACAAAACACCTTTATTTACCAAAATCCCATGATGATGAATCCATACCAAATGCAAATGTTCCATCAACCTTACATGCAACCACCCAAAAGATGTACTTATAAGAACTTCCGTGATTGCAAACTGTGACGATCGCTCCAAATCCATATGGACGAACACGTCATTCATCGATTTCATTGCGAGGTATTTGACCTCTATATGATACGTTTTGTAAACATTGCATTCTTTTGAAAAGGCACACCATAAATGAATATTTAAATAAAAGGTTTTCGACATCTGATGATTTCTACATATAGACAATCACCGTAAATAATAGTTTACAATAGTAATTCCGTTGACAATGCAGTCAAAATAAGATACATGGTGATGATTTGGTGAATGCAACGTTTCCTCGATAAATATGCCATGTAAGACTCCATGCACATAGCTTGTCTAACATATAAGCAAACAGCGGAAGACTTCTAGGGAACCTGAGAATAAACATGCTAACAAGTGTCAACACAAAGGTTGGTGAGTTCATAGTTTTAGTGTTTCGCATAATCTGTATATAAAGGTGGATCACAAGATTTTAGTTGTTTCATCCGAAACGTTTATCAAAATATTCTACGAAATTGAGCACCCTGGTAACTAAACTTAACGTATATATAATTTGTACCCTTTGTATAATCATCTTAATAATACACGCAAACCAACGTGTACGCTTTTCAAATAGTATACGTCCGTTAAAAGGCTAGTGCTCTAGCTCGGACGGGGATATCAAGCCCTATGGATCCATATACTACTACTCGCGCCCACCAGTTCTTATAACTGGCAGTTACTAGTTACCAAAGCTAAAGGATTTTCGGTTCAAACTCAGTGTAAAATTAAGTATGTACTTGTATCCATTGCGTTTAAAATAAAGTGCATGTATTCTCAGCCCAAAAATATATTGCAAAAGCAATTAAAAAGGGATCAATGAAACTCACCTTAGCAGCATATAAAGTCGTTCACCAAAATGTGACTGAAACTCGGATTACCAAATAACCGTAGATCTCAACCTAGAGAACATATGTTGGTCAATAAATGTCTATCAAGCTAGGTCTGGTCATAGTGTATCACAATCCTAATGCTCGAGATCGACATACAAATGTTATCCAAAGTCGTTTCAAAAAGTCAATTTTGACAATAGTTCAACAAAACGAGACGTACCTTATATAAGGATTTATTTACTCGGTTGATAATATTCAAAAAATCCAATTTATCAATCTTACAAACAAGTTGTTTAAATATTAATTGTAGATTCAAAAGCAATTCCAATTAACGTCAATTATAATTCAGTTGATCATATCTTTTAATCCGTTCATCGAAACTATTCGATATCTAAATGAAAAGTTATTGATTTTTCGCCAGCTTTTCAAAAACATGTATATCATATACCTTTTACCAGTAATATATGTATTTAATTCGTGATCTATTATAAAATGTTTAATGACGAAATTTAGCATACACGTATGTATAAATATATATACTCGAGCACTAGACATGGATACACAATTAATATATAAAAGATAAAATATGAGTGCTTACGTATCAATATTGAGATTCAATATTGTAGGAAAGTACGTAGACGTAACGGAGATGATAAATACTAGTTTGACTCACGAGCAAAACACTTGAACAATACCCAAAACCTCCTTAGTAATAACACATAGTTTCCTTAGCTCTATCCCGCTTGAAAACCCATTTTGAAAGTGACACGCTCATGACCTCGTCGTAGTATTTTAAGTGATATAATTAGTAATAATAATAATACTACTAATAATAATAAAATAAATAATAATAATAATCTTAATAATAATAATAATAATAATAATAATATTAATATAAATAATAAATAATAATAATATTACAAAGGGAGTAGTGTATGTGTAAATAAAACTCGAGCAGAAACTGAACTTTTATAGGCAACTTTTTGGAATCTGATGCCCATGCGATTGCATGGGTTTTATGCCTATTTGCCATGCGATCGCATGGCCGTCAGATCCAGCTCACATATTTTTTGTAATTTTGTTTGTCGACATAATTTAATATAATATATATAATATATTTAATTTAAATAATTAATTATATATTATATTAAATTCACATGCATATTTGACTTGTAATTTTTGTTCCGATAAGTCGTGCGTCATCACTCGACTTATGTCCCGGTTTCGGTTTTTCGAGTGTCTCTTCGTACGTTGAGAAAACTTGTACATTACGTTTCGTGACTCGTACCTTTGTTAAAATATAGTCTTAAATTATTCCTAAACTATACCACTCAAAGTATATCTTAAACTTTCGAGTATTTTGGTCATTTACTTCTATAAATCATCGTCTCGTTATTTGTTATTATATATATAATAACAGATTGTTTTATGACCAAGTTAATATTATATTTAAATATATATATATTCAATATTTAATAAACACGTTTTTAAAATACATAACACAGGTTATTCATATATCTAATTCCAACAGTTAATATTCCTTATTATTGTATGTGTCCAAGTTACGTTATTTAAACAAACACTTTATCATTTGTTCCGAATACCGTTAAAAATGAATGATTTCTCAAATCAACGTGGACCTCTCAATAGAGACCCGTAATGATATCATAATCCTTAAGAGACTCAGTAAATGTCTTTTACTTGAATCGTTTGGCATAATCTTTTAACTTCGTAGTTAAATATATCAATCAGTTAATCAATCAAATAAGATTAATGCACAGTATCATATACCCAACACTTAGTTACGTTTTCAAGTTATAGTATATGTATCTATTTACATATAATTATTCGTGCATCATCGTGAATAAACGAAAGGTAATTGAATAGTTCAAGAATTTTGAGATTCAGTTTAACAGACTTTGCTTATCGTATCGAAATCATATAAGATTAAGTTTAAATTTGGTCGAAAATTTTCGGGTCATCACAGTACCTACCCGTTAAAGAAATTTCGTCCCGAAATTTGAGTGAGGTCATCATGGCTAACAATAAAAATGTTTTCATGACGTATATGAGTTGATAATTAGAGTTTTATCACCGTTGAATAATATGGATAACACAATCCAATTACTCGAAGCGTATGAGGGAAGTTATCGTAAAAGAGTGAAATGAAGAATATAGATTCGTCTTAACTCTTGACATATTAACGATTGATTTTCGTAATTTAAGGAATAGAAAATCTTCATTATCTAAATAAGATTTGATTCTTCGGAATTTAAGGAAATTGGGATTTCCTTTGATTAAATGCGTAATCTGCCTCGATTGCTATGTCTGATATTTTGCTATAAATTAACCTCTTCCGTTTCATTTATTTTCACCACTCCTATAATCTTCTTTCTTATTTCATACTTACAAAAGATTTGTGAAAATGCTTCATCCAGTTCTGATTCTTGATATTTTCTTGGCTATCATATCATTCATTCTTCTTTTTCATCTGCCACCAGAGGAGGTTATTTTCTTCTACTATTACCTTGGGGTTATATTGTTTTTCATTCTCCCGTGTCTTTATATTGCTATACGCATTGATATACACGGTTTGTAATTTCGGGGTTGTTTTCGGGCTTTATATTTTCCATTATATTTCGGAGCTTCATGCTTTCGTTTTCTCTTCCCGACTTTAAGTCAAGCGAATAATTGTTCAAAATTCGTAGATATGGATTTTTGGATGAACATAGTTAATGTTATAAGAAGGTATTCGTAATGGCACGATCTTGATTTGTCAAATTACTAGAATATCCGGAAAGATAGAATCATCAAGAAATATTTTCTTGATATTTTAGAGATTAACTAGAATACAAGAGTCGTATGACATAGCACATGATGACGTTATGATCCGTGAATCATCACGTTCCATTTAGAAACTCAGCATGACTTACTGTAATATAATCACGTTGATCAAGTGTCATTATATTATACTAACTCATGCTTCAGCTCCCAACACCACTTCAAAAATATTCATATTTTAAACTCGAAGGTTTCAGAATTTAGAAACTAAAATAGTTTCTTTTATAATGTAACACAGATATCATAAGGGGAAAATTGATTTCCGATAAGAATGATTATGGAATTATCTCCAGAAATATGGAGGATATTTATAATGAAAGATACGATGATATCTTAGAATTTCTAATATCAGAGGATGATGAAGAATATTGTCCGCAAGGGTTTAAATTCGGAAGCAAGGTATTCATTAATGGCTTCAGCAGATACTGAATCATTTGAATTCTTTGAAGGCAGGTTCAGTCTTTGTGATTTATCCACAGCCTCTTTCATACTTTACTCAATCCATTTTTCAGTTCCAAACCTTCTCTTTTTCTCAGCTTTACCACCATACTATTCTTTATCATCAAACTTTTGACTGTTAAGGTCGTTTACAGTTTTTTGCTGCTTCATCAGCATTGTTCCAATTTCAGAGAACTAGTTCATAGTTTGGGATGTTTTTCAGAAACTTCACATTCGAAGTATGTAAGTCTAGAAGATAGGCATTATATGTATATATATAACTGTTGGCGTAGACGTGCTACAAGATTTCAAAATACTGATTGCTAATTCCTGATAGTTGGTATGGCAATTGCCGTTACAAGATGTGGATGAGTACATGATACGGTTTCAATGAGTATAAGGATTTTTTGGAAGGTCAAAGATTAATGAAGTTGTTGATAAATTTACTGCTAATGTGGTGGAACATGAAAGGTTCCCCAGTAACAAAAATGTATATGCCAAAGTTACAAGTCTGAAAGGTCGTCGTTGACTGGTTGAACGGTTGATAATACTGGATACTTTTGGAAAGGAATTGCAAGGTTATTTTCAGTAATAACAATGCTAAAGGATCTTTCACATTTTTGAAGTCAAAGTATAGCTTTGAAAGATGTAGAGATCTAAGAATGATGTAACCCGTTAAATCTTGACTTGGATTCTGATCCGTCAATATCAGAATATGTAATTGAATTTGTATGAAAACGATTGTATATCGTTGTGAGTATTGTTAATATTTTTTTTTTTCAAAGTTGAAGAATGTACAGTATAACATATTAATTGTGAACTTATATATTTCCCGAGTATTACCTACCCGTTAAAGATTTCACAATTAATATTTTGTACAAAAGAATTTTTATTACCGTCTTTATGAAAATATATGTATGTATATTTTCTTCAGATGTAATACAGATTTAATGAGTTAATATCATATTAAGCTCATTTGATTTTCGGCTTGACTTAGAAATGATTAATCTTTAAAATATTAAAGATTACATAATCTTTGCGGAGTATTTCACTAATGAAATCAATACTTCATTATTTATTCTTATTGATATTCCTTGGTGAAGGATGTTGGTACTCGTGGAATTTTTTTGTGAACCTTACAAGGCACAGATGATGTTTTCTGGAAAGTTTTGAGTATATCGAAATTGAAAATGTAAAATCAATTATGTAATTGATTAATACACTTGGTTTATTATGAAATGGAATTCATTGGGTTGAATCAGAGATTGTAGTTAACAATGGTTAAGTTGTTAAGGAAGGATGTACATCATTGCATATTAGTAATATGAACTAACCGAGTAGTACCTACCAATTAAGATTCACATGTAATAGCTTAGTACGAAAAGATTTATTTTGATTTCAAAATTCATATATATTAAATATACATAAAATTTCTTCAGGGGAAATGAGTTAATACTTCATCGGTTATTGTTGCTGGTATTTCTTGATATCTACGGTGCGTATGACGTTGATGCTCGTGGAACAGATTGTGAAGTTGAGGTTTGCGATGCGGATGTTGTTGGTGGTGGTAATGGTACTGTTGGTGTTGTTGTCGGTGGTACTGTTGATGCCGGTGATGCTGCTGGTGCTTGTAACCTTTGCACCATATTCTCTAAAGCCACTACCCGAGCGCGAAGCTCGTTGACTTCTTCTACTACACCGGGATGATTGGCGGTTCGGGCGAGCGGATGAATAAGATCCAGAATTTGAGATAGTATATTATCGTGACGAGATACTCTGGAAATGAGAGAGAAAATGGTGTCTCGAACAGGTTCGCCGGTAAGTGCTTCAGGTTCTACGCCAAGAGGGCAATGTGGTGGATGGAAGGGATCACCTTCTTCTTGTCTCCAATGATTAAGTAGACTACGAACCCATCCCCAGTTCATCCAGAATAGATGATGGCTAATTGGTTGATCCATTCCGGTTACACTGTCTTCGGAATTCAGGTGAATATCCATATCGGAATAGCTGTCGGAGTTTAAGGAATTTGAACTAGATACGGGATCCATCTTGTATAATTAGGGAGATGGTTTTTGATATGAATTAGATTATAGAATTTAGTTTGGTATTCTTCAATACATAATTTACATATGTATATATAATACCAAATTCCATAAATCACGGAGAAATTTTCGGAAGATGGCAGTCAAAGTTTACTGTAATAGATATGCCAAGATATGAATTTTGTCTATACACTATCAATGCAATCAATACAATAAGACGCGTTTAGACTTAAGATGATAGACAGGTAATTTCTGACAAGAAATGATAAGTAAAACTTTTGACATGCAGACACAGTCGAAGCCCAGACTTACTAATGCATCCTAACAACTATCAGTTAGACACACTTATGCAAGACCTGGTTCACTAGGACCAATGCTCTGATACCAACTGTGACGATCGCTCCAAATCTATATGGACGAACACGTCATTCATCGATTTCATTGCGAGGTATTTGACCTCTATATGATACGTTTTGTAAACATTGCATTCTTTTGAAAAGGCACACCATAAATGAATATTTAAATAAAAGGTTTTCGACATCTGATGATTTCTACATATAGACAATCACCGTAAATAATAGTTTACAATAGTAATTCCGTTGACAATGCAGTCAAAATAAGATACATGGTGATGATTTGGTGAATGCAACGTTTCCTCGATAAATATGCCATGTAAGACTCCATGCACATAGCTTGTCTAACATATAAGCAAACAGCGGAAGACTTCTAGGGAACCTAAGAATAAACATGCTAACAAGTATCAACACAAAGGTTGGTGAGTTCATAGTTTTAGTGTTTCGCATAATCTGTATATAAAGGTGGATCACAAGATTTCAGTTGTTTCATCCGAAACGTTTATCAAAATATTCTACGAAATTGAGCACCCTGGTAACTAAACTTAACGTATATATAATTTGTACCCTTTGTATAATCATCTTAATAATACACGCAAACCAACGTGTACGCTTCTCAAATAGTATACGTCCGTTAAAAGGCTAGTGCTCTAGCTCGGACGGGGATATCAAGCCCTATGGATCCATATACTACTACTCGCGCCCACCAGTTCTTATAACTGGCAGTTACTAGTTACCAAAGCTAAGGGATTTTCGGTTTAAACTCAGTGTAAAATTAAGTATGTACTTGTATCCATTACGTTTAAAATAAAGTGCATGTATTCTCAGCCCAAAAATATATTGCAAAAGCAATTAAAAAGGGATAAGTGAAACTCACCTTAGCAGCATATAAAGTCGTTCACCAAAATGTGACTGAAACTCGGATTACCAAATAACCGTAGATCTCAACCTAGAGAACATATGTTGGTCAATAAATGTCTATCAAGCTAGGTCTGGTCATAGTGTATCACAATCCTAATGCTCGAGATCGACATACAAATGTTATCCAAAGTCGTTTCAAAAAGTCAATTTTGACAATAGTTCAACAAAACGAGACGTACCTTATATAAGAATTTATTTACTCGGTTGATAATATTTAAAAAATCCAATTTATCAATCTTACAAACAAGTTGTTTAAATATTAATTGCAGATTCAAAAGCAATTCTAATTAACGTCAATTATAATTCAGTTGATCATATCTTTTAATCCGTTCATCGAAACTATTCGATATCTAAATGAAAAGTTATTGATTTTTCGCCAGCTTTTCAAAAACATGTATATCATATACCTTTTACCAGTAATATATGTATTTAATTCGTGATCTATTATAAAATGTTTAACGACGAAATTTAGCATACACGTATGTATAAATATATATACTCGAGCACTAGACATGGATACACAATTAATATATAAAAGATAAAATATGAGTGCTTACGTATCAATATTGAGATTCAATATTGTAGGAAAGTACGTAGACGTAACGGAGATGATAAATACTAGTTTGACTCACGAGCAAAACACTTGAACAATACCCAAAACCTCCTTAGTAATAACACATAGTTTCCTTAGCTCTATCCCGCTTGAAAACCCATTTTGAAAGTGACACGCTCATGACCTCGTCGTAGTATTTTAAGTGATATAATTAGTAATAATAATAATACTACTAATAATAATAAAATAAATAATAATAATAATCTTAATAATAATAATAATAATAATAATAATAATAATAATAATAATATTAATATAAATAATAAATAATAAATAATAATAATATTACAAAGGGAGTAGTGTATGTGTAAATAAAACTCTAGCAGAAACTGAACTTTTATAGGCAACTTTTTGGAATCTGATGCCCATGCGATTGCATGGGTTTTATGCCTATTTGCCATGCGATCGCATGGCCGTCAGATCCAGCTCACATATTTTTTGTAATTTTGTTTGTCGACATAATTTAATATAATATATATAATATATTTAATTTAAATAATTAATTATATATTATATTAAATTCACATGCATAGTTGACTTGTAATTTTTGTTCCGATAAGTCGTGCGTCATCACTCGACTTATGTCCCGATTTCGATTTTTCGAGTGTCTCTTCGTACGTTGAGAAAACTTGTACATTACGTTTCGCGACTCGTACCTTTGTCAAAATATAGTCTTAAATTATTCCTAAACTATACCACTCAAAGTATATCTTAAACTTTCGAGTATTTTGGTCATTTACTTCTATAAATCATCGTCTCGTTATTTGTTATTATATATATATATAATAACAGATTGTTTTATGACCAAGTTAATATTATATTTAAATATATATATTCAATATTTAATAAACACGTTTTTAAAATACATAACACAGGTTATTCATATATCTAATTCCAACAGTTAATATTCCTTATTATTGTATGTGTCCAAGTTACGTTATTTAAACAAACACTTTATCATTTGTTCCGAATACCGTTAAAAATGAATGATTTCTCAAATCAACGTGGACCTCTCAATAGAGACCCGTAATGATATCATAATCCTTAAGAGACTCAGTAAATGTCTTTTACTTGAATCGTTTGGCATAATCTTTTAACTTCGTAGTTAAATATATCAATCAGGTAATCAATCAAATAAGATTAATGCACAGTATCATATACCCAACACTTAGTTACGTTTTCAAGTTATAGTATATGTATCTATTTACATATAATTATTCGTGCATCATCGTGAATAAACGAAAGGTAATTGAATAGTTCAAGAATTTTGAGATTCAGTTTAACAGACTTTGCTTATCGTATCGAAATCATATAAGATTAAGTTTAAATTTGGTCGAAAATTTTCGGGTCATCACAGTACCTACCCGTTAAAGAAATTTCGTCCCGAAATTTGAGTGAGGTCGTCATGGCTAACAATAAAAATGTTTTCATGACGTATATGAGTTGATAATTAGAGTTTTATCACCGTTGAATAATATGGATAACACAATCCAATTACTCGAAGCGTATGAGGGAAGTTATCGTAAAAGAGTGAAATGAAGAATATAGATTCGTCTTAACTCTTGACATATTAACGATTGATTTTCGTAATTTAAGGAATAGAAAATCTTCATTATCTAAATAAGATTTGATTCTTCGGAATTTAAGGAAATTGGGATTTCCTTTGATTAAATGCGTAATCTGCCTCGATTGCTATGTCTAATATTTTGCTATAAATTAACCTCTTCCGTTTCATTTATTTTCACCACTCCTATAATCTTCTTTCTTATTTCATACTTACAAAAGATTTGTGAAAATGCTTCATCCAGTTCTGATTCTTGATATTTTCTTGGCTATCATATCATTCATTCTTCTTTTTCATCTGCCACCAGAGGAGGTTATTTTCTTCTACTATTACCTTGGGGTTATATTGTTTTTCATTCTCCCGTGTCTTTATATTGCTATACGCATTGATATACACGGTTTGTAATTTCGGGGTTGTTTTCGGGCTTTATATTTTCCATTATATTTCGGAGCTTCATGCTTTCGTTTTCTCTTCCCGACTTTAAGTCAAGCGAATAATTGTTCAAAATTCGTAGATATGGATTTTTGGATGAACATAGTTAATGTTATAAGAAGGTATTCGTAATGGCACGATCTTGATTTGTCAAATTACTAGAATATCCGGAAAGATAGAATCATCAAGAAATATTTTCTTGATATTTTAGAGATTAACTAGAATACAAGAGTCGTATGACATAGCACATGATGATGTTATGATCCGTGAATCATCACGTTCCATTTAGAAACTCAGCATGACTTACTGTAATATAATCACGTTGATCAAGTGTCATTATATTATACTAACTCATGCTTCAGCTCCCAACACCACTTCAAAAATATTCATATTTTAAACTCGAAGGTTTCAGAATTTAGAAACTAAAATAGTTTCTTTTATAATGTAACACAGATATCATAAGGAGAAAATTGATTTCCGATAAGAATGATTATGGAATTATCTCCAGAAATATGGAGGATATTTATAATGAAAGATACGATGATATCTTAGAATTTCTAATATCAGAGGATGATGAAGAATATTGTCTGCAAGGGTTTAAATTCGGAAGCAAGGTATTCATTAATGGCTTCAGCAGATACTGAATCATTTGAATTCTTTGAATCATTTGAATTCTTTGTTGGAGTTGTCACAAACCAGGGCATCGTGCAATTAGTTGTTCGTCGAAGAGTGGTAGTTCCGGGGCAGGGTCAGGGGCGCGTTCAGCATCAGCTGGAGGGTCAACTGCCTCGAGTAGGCAGAAGAGGAAGAACCCTTCAACAGCAGGGGCTAGAGCTTTTCAGATGTCGGTTGAGAATGCCGTGGCAACCGACGAAGTGATCACCGGTATGTTTCTAATCAACTCAATACCTGCTCACGTATTGTTTGATTGTGGTGCCAATAGGTGTTTTATGTCCCTAGATTTCTGTGCTAAGTTGAATTTACCAGCTACTGTGTTACCCAAGCCAGTTAGTGTAGAAGTAGCTGATGGTAAGACCACACCCGTCACAACCTATGTGACTGGGGTTTGTATAGAGATCGAAGGGAAGTCTTTCCCGGTGACTTGTTTAGTGTTACCTATTCCTAGCTTTGATGTAGTACTAGGAATGGATTGGTTGAGCTCGCTTAGGGCTAATATTAAGTGTTATAGGAAAATGATTACCTTTCGTTCGACCGATGGAACCCGTGTTGTGGCCCGAGGGGAGCGGGGAGGGTATAATTTTCTGTTGATAAACATGATAAAAGCGAAAAAGTCGATGGCAAAGGGTTGTGAATCATTTCTTGCATATGTGATTGATGCGAAGAAAGAAAAGAAAACAGTGGCCGATATTCCGATAGTATCAGAATTTCCCGAAGTGTTTCCAGATGAGTTACCAGGCCTGCCACCGGTAAGGGAAGTTGAATATAAGATTGAATTGGTTCCTGGAACAACTCCAGTTGCAAAAGCTCCATACCAATTAGCGCCTTCTGAAATCCGTGAAATGATGTCACAGATTCAAGAACTATTAGATCGTGGGTTTATCCGACCGAGTTCTTCACCGTGGGGTGCTCCGGTATTGTTTGTTAAAAAGAAAGATGGGTTAATGCGTATGTGTATTGATTATCGTGAATTGAACAAAAGAACAGTGAAGAATAAGTATCCGTTACCTCGAATAGACGATTTGTTCGATCAGTTACAGGGTGCTTCATTCTTTTCTAAGATAGACTTACGATCCGGATATCATCAGGTTCGTGTTGCTGAATCAGATATACCGAAAACAGTGTTCAGAACAAGGTATGGTCATTATGAATTTCTTGTCATGCCGTTTGGGTTGACGAATGCGCCAGCAATCTTCATGGATCTAATGAATAGAGTATGTCGCCCGTTCTTAGATAAGTTTGTGATTGTGTTTATAGATGATATACTAGTGTATTCAAAGACCGAAAGTGAACATGCTGAACATCTGAGACATGTTTTGAACATGTTGAAACGTGAACAACTATTTGCAAAATTTTCAAAGTGTGAATTTTGGTTACGTGAAGTGCAGTTTTTGGGTCATGTGATTTGTGCCGAAGGTATAAAAGTTGATCCGACAAAGATAGAAGCGGTAATGAATTGGAATTCTCCGAAGACTCCCACTGAGATTAAGAGTTTTCTGGTATTAGCCGGTTATTATCGCAGATTTATCAAGGATTTCTCGAAAATAGCGGGTCCGTTGACTAAGTTGACTCGTAAAGATGTAGCCTTTCGATGGACTGATGAACAGGAAAAGGCTTTTCAGATTTTGAAACAGCTACTGTGACAGGCACCAGTGTTAGCTTTACCAGAAGGTTCAGACAACTTCGTGGTATACTGTGATGCATCATATGCTGGGTTGGGTTGTGTATTAATGCAAAGATATAAAGTAATCGCCTACGCCTCGTGACAGTTGAAAGTTCATGAGAAGAATTATCCAGTGCATGATCTTGAAATGGCTGCAGTAGTGTTTGCTTTGAAACTGTGGAGACACTATTTGTATGGAACCCATTGTGTTATATGTACAGATCACAAGAGTTTGCAGTATATCTTCTCACAGAAAGAATTGAATATGCGTCAGAGACGATGGCAAGAGTTGATCAAAGATTACGATTGTGAAATTAAATACCATCCGGGTAAGGCAAATGTGGTTGCAGATGCGCTAAGTCGTAAAAAGTCAAGTGAAAATGTGAAATTTCTTCGTTTGAATATAACTTCAGATTTGATTAACAGCTTAAAAACCATTCAGGCCTGTGCTTTAGAGGACGAACATATTAAATCTGAACAAATGACCAAACGAAAAGTGGACTTAATTGATGACTCACGTGGACTAAAGATCTTAAACAATCGTGTTTGGGTGCCTAAGCTTGGAGATTTGAGGGGTTTAATCATGACGGAAGCTCACAAATCCAGATTTACAGTACATCCGAGTAGTAATAAGATGTATCATGATTTGAAAACAGTGTATTGGTGGCCAACAATGAAATCAGATATCGCCCGTTATGTCGAAAAGTGTCATATATGTGCTCAAGTGAAGGCGAAACATCAGAAACCTTATGGTTCGTTACGTCAGTTACAGATTCCAGAGTGGAAATGGGAACATATAACGATGGATTTTGTGACCAAATTACCTCGAACTCAGAAAAGACATGATATGATTTGGGTAATAGTGGATCGCCTAACTAAAAGTGCTCATTTTCTTGCTACTCGTGAAACAACTTCGTTAAGTGAGTTAGCCGAATTGTATATAAACGAGATAGTTAGTCGACATGGTGTGCCATTATCGATCGTTTCAGACAGAGATTCTAGATTTGTGTCAAATTTTTGGAATAGTCTTCAACAGAATTTGGGTACACGTGTGAATTTAAGTACAACTTATCATCCTCAGACAGATGGTCAGAGTGAAAGAACGATACAGACTTTGGAGGATATGTTAAGGGCTTGTGTGTTAGAATACGGTGGTTCGTGGGATACACATTTGCCGTTGGTCGAATTTGCGTATAATAATTCATATCATTCGAGTATAGGGATGCCGCCATATGAAATGTTATACGGTCGTCGTTGCAGAACTCCGAATTGTTGGTTAGAAGCCGGGGAGAAACAGTTTGCAGGTCCCGAAATTGTTCAAATGACAGCCGAAAAAGTTGCAATTACCAGAGAAAAGTTGAAAGCCGCTAGAGATAGGCAGAAAATGTATGCTGATCCGCGTAGACATCCAGTAACCTTTAATGTGGGTGAACGAGTGTATCTGAAAGTTTCGCCGTGGAAAGGGGTTATCAGATTCGGTAAACGTGGTAAGTTAGCACCGAGATTTATTGGTCCGTTTCCGATCAGTGAAGTGTTGAATGATCAAACTGTGGTGTTAGATCTTCCGCCAAAGTTAACTGGTATTCATAATACATTCAACGTATGTTATCTTTGTAAGTGTAAAGTCGACGATGAAACACAACTTCTTCCTTTAGAAGATTTAAGGGTCGATTTGAATAAGAAATTGGTGGAAGAGCCGGTCCGTGTGGTTGACTAAAAGGTGACTAAGCTGAGAAAGAAAGAGATTCCGATGGTGTTGATTGAGTGGAAACACAGTTTGAGTTCTAATCTTACGTGGGAAACGGAAGAGTTGATGAGAAAACGTTACCCTCATTTGTTTGACCAAGACCAGATTCCGAGGACGGAATCTTCTTAAGGGGGGTGAATTTGTAACAGACTGAAACCCGGGCTAGTTGTAAGTTGCCTATTTTGCCCTTAGGGTTTGTGCTTAGTCTTAAGTGCTTTTATTTTAATTATATTATTAGTATTTTATTATAATTGTGTTGTGACCAGTTTGTGACAAGGGTCCCAGAACAGGTTGGTTTATTTAATTTGGACTCCGTTAGGACCGCCTAAGGAGATACGAAAGGTTATCAGATAAGATAACTAGTAAATACCTGTGTGATATGGGGTATGAGTTTATAACTCATTTAACTGTATGTATCTCGATAGTTCTATCCATTTCTCATTTCATCAAACACATACACGAACACATACACAAACACACACATAAACCCTAATTTGATTTTGTGAGCCTTTGGATTAATTGAAGCTAGAGATATATTCCTTGTGATTTCGTGATCAATATAAGGTATGCATATCATAGATTCATGTATTAATTTTTGTTCAAAATGGGTTTTGTGTTCTTGAATAAAAAGTGTGATTTTAAGCTTGAATCTTCATTTTTGGTGTTTGTTATGCTTAATTGATGTTAGAAATAGGTTGTATATATGTTTAGTAGCTTCCATGTGCTTAAAAACGGATCAAAAACACTCAAAAATCGAATTTTGGGCGAAAAAATCGCAAAAACAGCGAACTGCTTCGAAACCCAGTTGCTACAGTATTTGCTACAGTATTTTGCTACAGTATCTTGCTGCAGTATTTTGCTGCAGTACCCGAACTGCTACAGTGTCACTATTTGCTACAGTGTCACTATTTGCTACAGTACCCCCGAGTTGCTACAGTGTCACTATTTGCTACAGCACCGAGTTGCTACAGTGTCACTATTTGCTACAGTGCTTTTATGAAATTGAAACGGGCGTAACTTTCAAAACGTAACTCCGTTTTTGATGAATAAACTATCGTTAGAATCGTAATAAAGAATACTTTTTAATGGTGAACTTTTGAGAAACTAGATCAAACTATTTTTGGGCCAAAAAAGGAGTTTTAGTGTGTATGTCGTGTTTTGCACGCACCTGTATGCCATTATTGAGTGGAGTCATGATGTAGACTTATAAAATTATGAATATATGGTGTTATGACCTAGTTAATCGTATGAAATGATTATATTATTTATTGGATATGTATATTAACTTTGTTTGTGTTGTTCTCAGGTTATAAGGACAAGGAGGAAGCTCAGAAATAATAACTGAGCAGTTGGTGGTAATTGGTGAGTGGGTCTATCTCCGGATAGAGTTTAAGTAGCATATCATGCTACTGTGGTTGACTCTTTTACCATGCATAGTGTAGAAATTGCCATGTTAGAATAATATAGTATGCATGATGTTGTATGTGATTTATGTGTACACTGTGTGAATGGCACCAGTCGGGCTTAGGGAGACTGGGGACTCGAGACCGTGCCTAGGAGAGGTTAGAGTCCGTATGAGGTTAACCGTGCCTAGGGGAGGTTGGGTCCATAGGCTACTGATTGTGGAGTATAGTGTGAATGATGCATCCCCTGCATCTGGATAACTATACTGTGAATTGAGTAGCAGGGACTATCGGTAGACTCAAGTCCGATCAGCTAGGAGTCGTGTGCTCGTACAAGCCGCCGATCCTCGTATTGTCTTATTGTATGCTAGTTGATAGTTAGCATGTGTTGTTGTTAGTATATAGCTTGTGTGTGACTTAAGCTATATCTGTTAGATAGATTCCATTCACTTAGCGGTGCGCTAATCCCCCACATCTTCTCCCCTTGAGGTTTAGGTACTGCTAGTCGGGAAGGGTGCTATTGCAGAAGACATGTTTGAAATGTAGTGACCCGAACTTTTCCATGTTTATATATATTAATTGAGATTGATATTTACATGATTAAATGTTTCCAACATGTTAAGCAATCAAACTTGTTAAGACTTGATTAATTGAAATATGTTTCATATAGACAATTGACCACCCAAGTTGACCGGTGATTCACGAACGTTAAAACTTGTAAAAACTAAATGATGACATATATATGGATATATATATAGTTAACATGATACTATGATAAGTAAACATATCATTAAGTATATTAACAATGAACTACATATGTAAAAACAAGACTACTAACTTAATGATTTTTAAACGAGACATATATGTAACGATTATCGTTGTAAAGACATTTAATGTATATCATATTAAGAGATATTCATACATGATAATATCATGATAATATAATAATTTAAAATCTCATTTCATATTATAAACATTGGGTTAACAACATTTAACAAGATCGTTAACCTAAAGGTTTCAAAACAACACTTACATGTAACTACTAACGATGACTTAACGACTCGGTTAAAATGTATATACATGTAGTGTTTTAATATGTATTTATACACTTTTGAAAGACTTCAATACACTTATCAAAATACTTCTACTTAACAAAAATGCTTACAATTACATCCTCGTTCAGTTTCATCAACAATTCTACTCGTATGCACCCGTATTCGTACTCGTACAATACACAGCTTTTAGATGTATGTACTATTGGTATATACACTCCAATGATCAGCTCTTAGCAGCCCATGTGAGTCACCTAACACATGTGGGAACCATCATTTGGCAACTAGCATGAAATATCTCATAAAATTACAAAAATATGAGTAATCATTCATGACTTATTTACATGAAAACAAAATTACATATCCTTTATATCTAATCCATACACCAACGACCAAAAACACCTACAAACACTTTCATTCTTCAATTTTCTTCATCTAATTGATCTCTCTCAAGTTCTATCTTCAAGTTCTAAGTGTTCTTCATAAATTCCAAAAGTTCTAGTTTCATAAAATCAAGAATACTTTCAAGTTTGCTAGCTCACTTCCAATCTTGTAAGGTGATCATCCAACCTCAAGAAATCTTTGTTTCTTACAGTAGGTTATCATTCTAATACAAGGTAATAATCATATTCAAACTTTGGTTCAATTTCTATAACTATAACAATCTTATTTCAAGTGATGATCTTACTTGAACTTGTTTTCGTGTCATGATTCTGCTTCAAGAACTTCGAGCCATCCAAGGATCCATTGAAGCTAGATCCAATTTTCTCTTTTCCAGTAGGTTTATCCAAGGAACTTAAGGTAGTAATGATGTTCATAACATCATTCAATTCATACATATAAAGCTATCTTATTCGAAGGTTTAAACTTGTAATCACTAGAACATAGTTTAGTTAATTCTAAACTTGTTCGCAAACAAAAGTTAATCCTTCTAACTTGACTTTTAAAATCAACTAAACACATGTTATATATCTATATGATATGCTAACTTAATGATTTAAAACCTGGAAACACGAAAAACACCGTAAAACCGGATTTACGCCGTCGTAGTAACACCGCGGGCTGTTTTGGGTTAGTTAATTAAAAACTATGATAAACTTTGATTTAAAAGTTTTTATTCTGGGAAAATGATTTTTATTATGAACATGAAACTATATCCAAAAATTATGGTTAAACTCAAAGTGGAAGTATGTTTTCTAAAATGGTCATCTAGACGTCGTTCTTTCGACTGAAATGACTACCTTTACAAAAACGACTTGTAACTTATTTTTCCGACTATAAACCTATACTTTTTCTGTTTAGATTCATAAAATAGAGTTCAATATGAAACCATAGCAATTTGATTCACTCAAAACGGATTTAAAATGAAGAAGTTATGGGTAAAACAAGATTGGATAATTTTTCTCATTTTAGCTACGTGAAAATTGGTAACAAATCTATTCCAACCATAACTTAATCAACTTGTATTGTATATTATGTAATCTTGAGATACCATAGACACGTATACAATGTTTCGACCTATCATGTCGACACATCTATATATATTTCGGAACAACCATAGACACTCTATATGTGAATGTTGGAGTTAGCTATACAGGGTTGAGGTTGATTCCAAAATATATATAGTTTGAGTTGTGATCAATACTGAGATACGTATACACTGGGTCGTGGATTGATTCAAGATAATATTTATCGATTTATTTCTGTACATCTAACTGTGGACAACTAGTTGTAGGTTACTAACGAGGACAGCTGACTTAATAAACTTAAAACATCAAAATATATTAAAAGTGTTGTAAATATATTTTGAACATACTTTGATATACATGTATATATTGTTATAGGTTCGTGAATCAACCAGTGGCCAAGTCTTACTTCCCGACGAAGTAAAAATCTGTGAAAGTGAGTTATAGTCCCACTTTTAAAATCTAATATTTTTGGGATGAGAATACATGCAGGTTTTATAAATGATTTACAAAATAGACACAAGTACGTGAAACTACATTCTATGGTTGAACTATCGAAATCGAATATGCCCCTTTTTATTAAGTCTGGTAATCTAAGGATTAGGGAACAGACACCCTAATTGACGCGAATCCTAAAGATAGATCTATTGGGCCTAACAAACCCCATCCAAAGTACCGGATGCTTTAGTACTTCGAAATTTATATCATATCCGAAGGGTGTCCCGGAATGATGGGGATATTCTTATATATGCATCTTGTTAATGTCGGTTACCAGGTGTTCACCATATGAATGATTTTTATCTCTATGTATGGGATGTGTATTGAAATATGAAATCTTGTGGTCTATTATTATGATTTGATATATATAGGTTAAACCTATAACTCACCAACATTTTTGTTGACGTTTTAAGCATGTTTATTCTCAGGTGATTATTAAGAGCTTCCGCTGTCGCATACTTAAATAAGGACGAGATTTGGAGTCCATGCTTGTATAATATTGTGTAAAAACTGCATTCAAGAAACTTATTTTGTTGTAACATATTTGTATTGTAAACCATTATGTAATGGTCGTGTGTAAAAAGGATATTTTAGATTATCATTATTTGATAATCTACGTAAAGCTTTTTAAAACCTTTATCTATGAAATAAAGATTATGGTTTGTTTTAAAAATGAATGCAGTCTTTGAAAAACGTCTCATATAGAGGTCAAAACCTCGCAACGAAATCAATTAATATGGAACGTTTTTAATCAATAAGAACGGGACATTTCAGTTGGTATCCGAGCGTTGGTCTTAGAGAACCAGAATTTTTCATTAGTGTGTCTTATATAGTTTGTTAGGATGCATTAGTGAGTCTGGACTTCGACCGTGTTTACTTGAAAAATGATTGCTTACCAAATTTTGTTGGAAACTATATATTTTTAACATGTGAATATTATGTGATATATTAATCTCTTAACGCGTTTGATATTATGTGATAGATGTCTACCTCTAGAACAAGTCCCATTGACTCACCTAATAATAATGAAGAGTCAAATGTAAATTGGAATGATTCGTGGACTGATTCACAAGTTCCCGAAGAGGAACCGGAAGAAGAGTCGGAACCGGAAGAAGAATCGGAACCGGAAGAAGAATCGGAACCGGATGAAGAAATAGAACCGGTGGGGGAAATAATAAAACGGTTAAGTAAAAGAAAATCCTCAACCAACCGACCAAGGTTAATTATGGTCAATGGTGTTTCCGCCAAGGAAGCAAAATATTGGGAGGATTACCAATTCTCCGATGAATCGGATTCCGACGAGAATTCCGATGATGTTATAGAAATTACCCCAACTGAATTTAAAAAGGCAAAAGAAAATAATAAGGGAAAGGGCATAAAAATAGAGAAATCTAATTCCAACCCCGATGAACTTTATATGTATCGTCAACCCCCGAAGTCCTTAAGTTGTAACAATGACCCGGGAACCTCTAAACCACCAGGTTTTTCTAAACCAATGTGGATCACGACGGCTCGTATTAGGGGAACATCATATATCCCTAGAAACTTGGCAAAACGAACCAAAACCGAAGAAGAAGAAACAAGCGAGTCGGAATAAGATAGTTGTATTCGTGTGGTGTAATATATGTAATATAGTGTGCTTATGCTTTATGATATATGTAAAAATTGCTTGTATTAATAAGTATTTTTTTTTATGAATCTAACTCTTGTCTATTTTACAGTATAAAAACACAAAATGGATAGACAACCCAATATTTTAAGAGACCTACCCGGAGACATGATTGATGAAATCTTGTCTAGAGTCGGTCAGAATTCTTCGGCACAACTATTTAAGGCGAGATCAGTTTGTAAGACATTCGAAGAACGTTCCAAGAATGCCTTGGTTTATAAAAGGCTTTCGTTCGAAAGATGGGGGATATCACATTGGGAAATCCATAAGTTACGATGTGTTTACTTTGACGCATATATTGCGGGGAACCCAAATGCTATTTTACGCAATGGGTTAAGAAATTATTTTGACTCAATATATCCAAATATTGGACTTCGTGATTTAGAAAAAGCGGCTAACATGCAACATAAAGAAGCATGTTATGCTTACGGATTAGTAATGTTCGCTTCTCACCAAAGTGAGAATAAGAACATCGGGATACAACTATTAAACAAAACGTTCCCACAAGTGACGGAGTCGGTAATTGGGGTAAGAAATGAGGTTTTTAGATTGTTACGGGACTGTTGGACATTACGTAACCCTCGTCCCTTTGACGACGTTACAACACGCTGTCTTATCAACGGCCATAACGGTTATGTTCCACAAGACCAAGGATGGGAAGTAATCCTAGTAAAACCAGAATGCATGACTTGTTTCTGGACGTATGAATTACGTGTCTTTATTGCCTTTGTTGAACGACTTGTGTACTAGCTAGAATTATCTTCACAACCATCTTGTATCAAATTTATTGTGTGCTATATTTCATGCTATATGTAAAATAAGCGGTATTGTAAGTTTGTAAAATATTGTGTAAAAGTTTGAACGCGAAATATTATTATAATCAGTTTTTCATATAGAATTGTAGTAGTTGAATTGTATATTAGCTACTAAGTATGAACTTAACGGGTAGGTACTACCCGAATTTAAACTTATAAAACGCTAATATGAAGAAAAAGCTTTTATAAATGAGTTCATATTATGCTACGAAATACTATTAACTACTCTTAATATTCTGTATGATTAACTTGTTCCATTTAACTATTTTGAAGGAAATGGCACCGACTACTCGACACACCGTGAATATGAATGAAGAGGAATTCCGTACTTTTCTAGCTTCAAACATAGCCGCAGTACAGGCTGCGCTACATACCAACAATAACCTTGGATCTAGCAGTACAGGAAATTGTGTAGGATGCACCTACAAAGAATTCACTGCCTGCAAACCTTTGGAATTTGATGGAACCGAAGGACCGATCGGATTGAAACGGTGGACCGAGAAGGTCGAATCGGTGTTTGCCATAACTAAGTGTACTGAAGAGGACAAAGTAAAGTACGCTACGCATACCTTCACAGGTTCTGCGTTAACATGGTGGAATACCTATCTAGAGCAAGTGGGACAAGGCGATGCGTACGCACTACCGTGGTCAGCATTCAAGCACTTGATGAACGAGAAGTACCGTCCCAGAACCGAGGTCAATAAGCTCAAGACAGAACTTAGAGGGTTACGAACCCAAGGATTTGATATTACCACGTACGAAAGACGATTCACAGAATTGTGCCTATTGTGTCCGGGAGCATTCGAAGATGAGGAAGAGAAGATCGACGCGTTTGTGAAAGGATTACCGGAAAGAATCGAAGAAGATATAAGTTCACACGAGCCCGCCTCCATACAACAGGCATGTAGAATGGCTCACAAACTCGTGAACCAGATTGAAGA
This sequence comes from Rutidosis leptorrhynchoides, assembly GCF_046630445.1. Lineage (NCBI taxonomy): Eukaryota > Viridiplantae > Streptophyta > Magnoliopsida > Asterales > Asteraceae > Rutidosis > Rutidosis leptorrhynchoides. The sequence goes on from NC_092337.1 coordinate 344,166,083, forward strand.
AAGAATTAAAGAACAGACTGCTGAAGAGGCCAATGTGAAGCAAGTCAAAAGAAAGTGGGAGGAAAACGGTGATAAGAATCACCAATACAACAACAACAGCAATTACAACAATAATCGCAACAATTATCCCAACAATCGCAACATCAATCGCAACTACAACAAACGGCCCAACAACAACAACAACAACAACAACAGCAACTACAACAATCATCCCAACAACAATAATAACCGCAACAACAACAACAATCAGAAGCAGCTATGCCAAAGGTGTGAAAAGAATCACTCGGGGTTCTGCACCAAATTTTGCAACAAGTGTAAAAGAAATGGTCATAGCGCGGCGAAGTGTGAGGTCTACGGACCAGGGGTTAATAGAACGAAAGGAACAAATGGTGTCGGAACGAGTAATGGCGGAGCAAGTAGTGTCAGAGCAAGTTATGCCAATGTAGTTTGTTATAAATGTGGAAAACCGGGCCACATTATTAGAAATTGCCCGAACCAGGAGAACACGAATGGACAAGGCCGTGGAAGAGTTTTCAATATTAATGCGGCAGAGGCACAGGAAGACCCGGAGCTTGTTACGGGTACGTTTCTTATTGACAATAAATCTGCTTACGTTTTATTTGATTCGGGTGCGGATAGAAGCTATATGAGTAGAGATTTTTGTGCTAAATTAAGTTGTCCATTGACGCCTTTGGATAGTAAATTTTTACTCGAATTAGCAAATGGTAAATTAATTTCAGCAGATAATATATGTCGGAATCGAGAAATTAAACTGGTTAGCGAAACATTTAAGATTGATTTGATACCAGTAGAGTTAGGGAGTTTTGATGTGATAATCGGTATGGACTGGTTGAAAGAAGTGAAAGCGGAGATCGTTTGTTACAAAAATGCAATTCGCATTATACGAGAAAAAGGAAAACCCTTAATGGTGTACGGAGAAAAGGGCAACACGAAGCTACATCTTATTAGTAATTTGAAGGCACAAAAACTAATAAGAAAAGGTTGCTATGCTGTTCTAGCACACGTCGAGAAAGTACAAACTGAAGAAAAGAGCATCAATGATGTTCCCGTCGCAAAAGAATTTCCTGATGTATTTCCGAAAGAATTACCGGGATTACCCCCACATCGATCCGTTGAATTTCAAATAGATCTTGTACCAGGAGCTGCACCAATAGCTCGTGCTCCTTACAGACTCGCACCCAGCGAGATGAAAGAACTACAAAGCCAATTACAAGAACTTTTAGAGCGTGGTTTCATTCGACCAAGCACATCACCGTGGGGAGCTCCTGTTTTGTTTGTCAAGAAGAAAGATGGTACATTCAGGTTGTGTATCGACTACCGAGAGTTGAACAAACTTACCATCAAGAACCGCTACCCACTACCGAGAATCGATGACTTATTTGATCAACTACAAGGCTCGTCTGTTTATTCAAAGATTGACTTACGTTCCGGGTATCATCAAATGCGGGTGAAAGAAGATGATATTCCAAAGACTGCTTTCAGAACACGTTACGGTCATTACGAGTTTATGGTCATGCCGTTTGGTTTAACTAATGCACCAGCTGTTTTCATGGACCTTATGAACCGAGTGTGTGGACCATACCTTAACAAGTTTGTCATTGTTTTCATTGATGACATACTTATTTACTCAAAGAATGACCAAGAACACGGTGAACATTTGAGAAAGGTGTTAGAAGTATTGAGGAAGGAAGAATTGTACGCTAAGTTTTCAAAGTGTGCATTTTGGTTGGAAGAAGTTCAATTCCTCGGTCACATAGTGAACAAAGAAGGTATTAAGGTGGATCCGGCAATGATAGAAACTGTTGAAAAGTGGGAAACCCCGAAAACTCCAAAACACATACGCCAGTTTTTAGGACTAGCTGGTTACTACAGAAGGTTCATCCAAGACTTTTCCAGAATAGCAAAACCCTTGACTGTATTAACGCATAAAGGGAAGAAATTTGAATGGAATGATGAACAAGAGAAAGCATTTCAGTTATTAAAGAAAAAGCTAACTACGGCACCTATATTGTCATTGCCTGAAGGGAATGATGATTTTGTGATTTATTGTGATGCATCAAAGCAAGGTCTCGGTTGTGTATTAATGCAACGAACGAAGGTGATTGCTTATGCGTCTAGACAATTGAAGATTCACGAACAAAATTATACGACGCATGATTTGGAATTAGGCGCGGTTGTTTTTGCATTAAAGACTTGGAGGCACTACTTATATGGGGTCAAAAGTATTATATATACTGACCACAAAAGTCTTCAACACATATTTAATCAGAAACAACTGAATATGAGGCAGCGTAGGTGGATTGAATTATTGAATGATTACGACTTTGAGATTCGTTACCACCCGGGGAAGGCAAATGTGGTAGCCGATGCCTTGAGCAGGAAGGACAGAGAACCCATTCGAGTAAAATCTATGAATATAATGATTCATAATAACATTACTACTCAAATAAAGGAGGCGCAACAAGGAGTTTTAAAAGAGGGAAATTTAAAGGATGAAATACCCAAAGGATCGGAGAAGCATCTTAATATTCGGGAAGACGGAACCCGGTATAGGGCTGAAAGGATTTGGGTACCAAAATTTAGAGATATGAGAGAAATGGTACTTAGAGAAGCTCATAAAACCAGATACTCAATACATCCTGGAACGGGGAAGATGTACAAGGATCTCAAGAAACATTTTTGGTGGCCGGGTATGAAAGCCGATGTTGCTAAATACGTAGGAGAATGTTTGACGTGTTCTAAGGTCAAAGCTGAGCATCAGAAACCATCAGGTCTACTTCAACAACCCGAAATCCCGGAATGGAAATGGGAAAACATTACCATGGATTTCATCACTAAATTGCCAAGGACTGCAAGTGGTTTTGATACTATTTGGGTAATAGTTGATCGTCTCACCAAATCAGCACATTTCCTGCCAATAAGAGAAGATGATAAGATGGAGAAGTTAGCACGACTGTATTTGAAGGAAGTCGTCTCCAGACATGGAATACCAATCTCTATTATCTCTGATAGGGATGGCAGATTTATTTCAAGATTCTGGCAGATATTACAGCAAGCATTAGGAACTCATCTAGACATGAGTACTGCCTATCATCCACAAACAGATGGGCAGAGCGAAAGGACGATACAAACGCTTGAAGACATGCTACGAGCATGTGTTATTGATTTCGGAAACAGTTGGGATCGACATCTACCGTTAGCAGAATTTTCCTACAACAACAGCTACCATTCAAGCATTGAGATGGCGCCGTTTGAAGCACTTTATGGTAGAAAGTGCAGGTCTCCGATTTGTTGGAGTGAAGTGGGGGATAGACAGATTACGGGTCCGGAGATTATACAAGAAACTACCGAGAAGATCATCCAAATTCAACAACGGTTGAAAACCGCCCAAAGTTGACAAAAGAGCTACGCTGACATTAAAAGAAAAGATATAGAATTTGAAATTGGAGAGATGGTCATGCTTAAAGTTGCACCTTGGAAAGGCGTTGTTCGATTTGGTAAACGAGGGAAATTAAATCCAAGGTATATTGGACCATTCAAGATTATTGATCGTGTCGGACCAGTAGCTTACCGACTAGAGTTACCTCAACAACTCGCGGCTGTACATAACACTTTCCATGTCTCGAATTTGAAGAAATGTTTTGCTAAAGAAGATCTCACTATTCCGTTAGATGAAATCCAAATCAACGAAAAACTTCAATTCATCGAAGAACCCGTCGAAATAATGGATCGTGAGGTTAAAAGACTTAAGCAAAACAAGATACCAATTGTTAAGGTTCGATGGAATGCTCGTAGAGGACCCGAGTTCACCTGGGAGCGTGAAGATCAGATGAAGAAGAAATACCCGCATCTATTTCCAGAAGATTCGTCAACACCTTCAACAGCTTAAAATTTCAGGACGAAATTTATTTAACGGGTAGGTACTGTAGTGACCCGAACTTTTCCATGTTTATATATATTAATTGAGATTGATATTTACATGATTAAATGTTTCCAACATGTTAAGCAATCAAACTTGTTAAGACTTGATTAATTGAAATATGTTTCATATAGACAATTGACCACCCAAGTTGACCGGTGATTCACGAACGTTAAAACTTGTAAAAACTATATGATGACATATATATGGATATATATATATAGTTAACATGATACTATGATAAGTAAACATATCATTAAGTATATTAACAATGAACTACATATGTAAAAACAAGACTACTAACTTAATGATTTTTAAACGAGACATATATGTAACGATTATCGTTGTAAAGACATTTAATGTATATATATCATATTAAGAGATATTCATACATGATAATATCATGATAATATAATAATTTAAAATCTCATTTCATATTATAAACATTGGGTTAACAACATTTAACAAGATCGTTAACCTAAAGGTTTCAAAACAACATTTACATGTAACGACTAACGATGACTTAACGACTCGGTTAAAATGTATATACATGTAGTGTTTTAATATGTATTTATACACTTTTGAAAGACTTCAATACACTTATCAAAATACTTCTACTTAACAAAAATGCTTACAATTACATCCTCGTTCAGTTTCATCAACAATTCTACTCGTATGCACCCGTATTCGTACTCGTACAATACACAGCTTTTAGATGTATGTACTATTGGTATATACACTCCAATGATCAGCTCTTAGCAGCCCATGTGAGTCACCTAACACATGTGGGAACCATCATTTGGCAACTAGCATGAAATATCTCATAAAATTACAAAAATATGAGTAATCATTCATGATTTATTTACATGAAAACAAAATTACATATCCTTTATATCTAATCCATACACCAACGACCAAAAACACCTACAAACACTTTCATTCTTCAATTTTCTTCATCTAATTGATCTCTCTCAAGTTCTATCTTCAAGTTCTAAGTGTTCTTCATAAATTCCAAAAGTTCTAGTTTCATAAAATCAAGAATACTTTCAAGTTTGCTAGCTCACTTCCAATCTTGTAAGGTGATCATCCAACCTCAAGAAATCTTTGTTTCTTACAGTAGGTTATCATTCTAATACAAGGTAATAATCATATTCAAACTTTGGTTCAATTTCTATAACTATAACAATCTTATTTCAAGTGATGATCTTACTTGAACTTGTTTTCGTGTCATGATTCTGCTTCAAGAACTTCGAGCCATCCAAGGATCCATTGAAGCTAGATCCAATTTTCTCTTTTACAGTAGGTTTATCCAAGGAACTTAAGGTAGTAATGATGTTCATAACATCATTCAATTCATACATATAAAGCTATCTTATTCGAAGGTTTAAACTTGTAATCACTAGAACATAGTTTAGTTAATTCTAAACTTGTTCGCAAACAAAAGTTAATCCTTCTAACTTGACTTTTAAAATCAACTAAACACATGTTCTATATCTATATGATATGCTAACTTAATGATTTAAAACCTGGAAACACGAAAAACACCGTAAAACCGGATTTACGCCGTCGTAGTAACACCGCGGGCTGTTTTGGGTTAGTTAATTAAAAACTATGATAAACTTTGATTTAAAAGTTGTTATTCTGGGAAAATGATTTTTATTATGAACATGAAACTATATCCAAAAATTATGGTTAAACTCAAAGTGGAAGTATGTTTTCTAAAATGGTCATCTAGACGTCGTTCTTTCGACTGAAATGACTACCTTTACAAAAACGACTTGTAACTTATTTTTCCGACTATAAACCTATACTTTTTCTGTTTAGATTCATAAAATAGAGTTCAATATGAAACCATAGCAATTTGATTCACTCAAAACGGATTTAAAATGAAGAAGTTATGGGTAAAACAAGATTGGATAATTTTTCTCATTTTAGCTACGTGAAAATTGGTAACAAATCTATTCCAACCATAACTTAATCAACTTGTATTGTATATTATGTAATCTTGAGATACCATAGACACGTATACAATGTTTCGACCTATCATGTCGACACATCTATATATATTTCGGAACAACCATAGACACTCTATATGTGAATGTTGGAGTTAGCTATACAGGGTTGAGGTTGATTCCAAAATATATATAGTTTGAGTTGTGATCAATACTGAGATACGTATACACTGGGTCGTGGATTGATTCAAGATAATATTTATCGATTTATTTCTGTACATCTAACTGTGGACAACTAGTTGTAGGTTACTAACGAGGACAGCTGACTTAATAAACTTAAAACATCAAAATATATTAAAAGTGTTGTAAATATATTTTGAACATACTTTGATATACATGTATATATTGTTATAGGTTCGTGAATCAACCAGTGGCCAAGTCTTACTTCCCGACGAAGTAAAAATCTGTGAAAGTGAGTTATAGTCCCACTTTTAAAATCTAATATTTTTGGGATGAGAATACATGCAGGTTTTATAAATGATTTACAAAATAGACACAAGTACGTGAAACTACATTCTATGGTTGAACTATCGAAATCGAATATGCCCCTTTTTATTAAGTCTGGTAATCTAAGGATTAGGGAACAGACACCCTAATTGACGCGAATCCTAAAGATAGATCTATTAGGCCTAACAAACCCCATCCAAAGTACCGGATGCTTTAGTACTTCGAAATTTATATCATATCCGAAGGGTGTCCCGGAATGATGGGGATATTCTTATATATGCATCTTGTTAATGTCGGTTACCAGGTGTTCACCATATGAATGATTTTTATCTCTATGTATGGGATGTGTATTGAAATATGAAATCTTGTGGTCTATTATTATGATTTGATATATATAGGTTAAACCTATAACTCACCAACATTTTTGTTGACGTTTTAAGCATGTTTATTCTCAGGTGATTATTAAGAGCTTCCGCTGTCGCATACTTAAATAAGGACGAGATTTGGAGTCCATGCTTGTATAATATTGTGTAAAAACTGCATTCAAGAAACTTATTTTGTTGTAACATATTTGTATTGTAAACCATTATGTAATGGTCGTGTGTAAAAAGGATATTTTAGATTATCATTATTTGATAATCTACGTAAAGCTTTTTAAAACCTTTATCTATGAAATAAAGGTTATGGTTTGTTTTAAAAATGAATGCAGTCTTTGAAAAACGTCTCATATAGAGGTTAAAACCTCGCAACGAAATCAATTAATATGGAACGTTTTTAATCAATAAGAACGGGACATTTCAGTTGGTATCCGAGCGTTGGTCTTAGAGAACCAGAATTTTGCATTAGTGTGTCTTATCTAGTTTGTTAGGATGCATTAGTGAGACTGGACTTCGACCGTGTTTACTTGAAAAATGATTGCTTACCAAATTTTGTTGGAAACTATATATTTTTAACATGTGAATATTATGTGATATATTAATCTCTTAACGCGTTTGATATTATGTGATAGATGTCTACCTCTAGAACAAGTCCCATTGACTCACCTAATAATAATGAAGAGTCAAATGTAAATTGGAATGATTCGTGGACTGATTCACAAGTTCCCGAAGAGGAACCGGAAGAAGAGTCAGAACCGGAAGAAGAATCGGAACCGGAAGAAGAATCGGAACCGGATGAAGAAATAGAACCGGTGGGGGAAATAATAAAACGGTTAAGTAAAAGAAAATCCTCAACCAACCGACCAAGGTTAATTATGGTCAATGGTGTTTCCGCCAAGGAAGCAAAATATTGGGAGGATTACCAATTCTCCGATGAATCAGATTCCGACGAGAATTCCGATGATGTTATAGAAATTACCCCAACTGAATTTAAAAAGGCAAAAGAAAATAATAAGGGAAAGGGCATAAAAATAGAGAAATCTAATTCCAACCCCGATGAAATTTATATGTATCGTCAACCCCCGAAGTCCTTAAGTTGTAACAATGACCCGGGAACCTCTAAACCACCAGGTTTTTCTAAACCAATGTGGATCACGACGGCTCGTATTAGGGGAACATCATATATCTCTAGAAACTTGGCAAAACGAACCAAAACCGAAGAAGAAGAAACAAGCGAGTCGGAATAAGATAGTTGTATTCGTGTGGTGTAATATATGTAATATAGTGTGCTTATGCTTTATGATATATGTAAAAATTGCTTGTATTAATAAGTATTTTTTTTTATGAATCTAACTCTTGTCTATTTTACAGTATAAATACACAAAATGGATAGACAACCCAATATTTTAAGAGACCTACCCGGAGACATGATTGATGAAATCTTGTCTAGATTCGGTCAGAATTCTTCGGCATAACTATTTAAGGCGAGATCAGTTTGTAAGACATTCGAAGAACGTTCCAAGAATGCCTTGGTTTATAAAAGGCTTTCGTTCGAAAGATGGGGGATATCACATTGGGAAATCCATAAGTTACGATGTGTTTACTTTGACGCATATATTGCGGGGAACCCAAATGCTATTTTACGCAATGGGTTAAGAAATTATTTTGACTCAATATATCCAAATATTGGACTTCGTGATTTAGAAAAAGCGGCTAACATGCAACATAAAGAAGCATGTTATGCTTACGGATTAGTAATGTTCGCTTCTCACCAAAGTGAGAATAAGAACATCGGGATACAACTATTAAACAAAACGTTCCCACAAGTGACGGAGTCGGTAATTGGGGTAAGAAATGAGGTTTTTAGATTGTTACGGGACTGTTGGACATTACGTAACCCTCGTCCCTTTGACGACGTTACAACACGCTGTCTTATCAACGGCCATAACAGTTATGTTCCACAAGACCAAGGATGGGAAGTAATCCTAGTAAAACCAGAATGCATGACTTGTTTCTGGACGTATGAATTACGTGTCTTTATTGCCTTTGTTGAACGACTTGTGTACTAGCTAGAATTATCTTCACAACCATCTTGTATCAAATTTATTGTGTGCTATATTTCATGCTATATGTAAAATAAGCGGTATTGTAAGTTTGTAAAATATTGTGTAAAAGTTTGAACGTGAAATATTATTATAATCAGTTTTTCATATAGAATTGTAGTAGTTGAATTGTATATTAGCTACTAAGTATGAACTTAACGGGTAGGTACTACCCAAATTTAAACTTATAAAACGCTAATATGAAGAAAAAGCTTTTATAAATGAGTTCATATTATGCTACAAAATACTATTAACTACTCTTAGTATTCTGTATGATTAACTTGTTCCATTTAACTATTTTGAAGGAAATGGCACCAACTACTCGACACACCGTGAATATGAATGAAGAGGAATTCCGTACTTTTCTAGCTTCAAACATAGCCGCAGTACAGGCTGCGCTACATACCAACAATAACCTTGGATCTAGCAGTACAAGAAATCGTGTAGGATGCACCTACAAAGAATTCACTGCCTGCAAACCTTTGGAATTTGATGGAACCGAAGGACCGATCGGATTGAAACGGTAGACCGAGAAGGTCGAATCGGTGTTTGCCATAAGTAAGTGTACTGAAGAGGACAAAGTAAAGTACGCTACGCATACCTTCACAGGTTCTGCGTTAACATGGTGGAATACCTATCTAGAGCAAGTGGGACAAGGCGATGCGTACGCACTACCGTGGTCAGCATTCAAGCACTTGATGAACGAGAAGTACCGTCCCAGAACCGAGGTCAATAAGCTCAAGACAGAACTTAGAGGGTTACGAACCCAAGGATTTGATATTACCACGTACGAAAGACGATTCACAGAATTGTGCCTATTGTGTCCGGGAGCATTCGAAGATGAGGAAGAGAAGATCGACGCATTTGTGAAAGGATTACCGGAAAGAATCCAAGAAGATATAAGTTCACACGAGCCCGCCTCCATACAACAGGCATGTAGAATGGCTCACAAACTCGTGAACCAGATTGAAGAAAGAATTAAAGAACAGACTGCTGAAGAGGCCAATGTGAAGCAAGTCAAAAGAAAGTGGGAGGAAAACGGTGATAAGAATCACCAATACAACAACAACAGCAATTACAACAATAATCGCAACAATTATCCCAACAATCGCAACATCAATCGCAACTACAACAAACGGCCCAACAACAACAACAACAACAACAACAGCAACTACAACAATCATCCCAACAACAATAATAACCGCAACAACAACAACAATCAGAAGCAGCTATGCCAAAGGTGTGAAAAGAATCACTCGGGGTTCTGCACCAAATTTTGCAACAAGTGTAAAAGAAATGGTCATAGCGCGGCGAAGTGTGAGGTCTACGGACCAGGGGTTAATAGAACGAAAGGAACAAATGGTGTCGGAACGAGTAATGGCGGAGCAAGTAGTGTCAGAGCAAGTTATGCCAATGTAGTTTGTTATAAATGTGGAAAACCGGGCCACATTATTAGAAATTGCCCGAACCAGGAGAACACGAATGGACAAGGCCGTGGAAGAGTTTTCAATATTAATGCGGCAGAGGCACAGGAAGACCCGGAGCTTGTTACGGGTACGTTTCTTATTGACAATAAATCTGCTTACGTTTTATTTGATTCGGGTGCGGATAGAAGCTATATGAGTAGAGATTTTTGTGCTAAATTAAGTTGTCCATTGACGCCTTTGGATAGTAAATTTTTACTCGAATTAGCAAATGGTAAATTAATTTCAGCAGATAATATATGTCGGAATCGAGAAATTAAACTGGTTAGCGAAATATTTAAGATTGATTTGATACCAGTAGAGTTAGGGAGTTTTGATGTGATAATCGGTATGGACTGGTTGAAAGAAGTGAAAGCGGAGATCGTTTGTTACAAAAATGCAATTCGCATTATACGAGAAAAAGGAAAACCCTTAATGGTGTACGGAGAAAAGGGCAACACGAAGCTACATCTTATTAGTAATTTGAAGGCACAAAAACTAATAAGAAAAGGTTGCTATGCTGTTCTAGCACACGTCGAGAAAGTACAAACTGAAGAAAAGAGCATCAATGATGTTCCCGTCGCAAAAGAATTTCCTGATGTATTTCCGAAAGAATTACCGGGATTACCCCCACATCGATCCGTTGAATTTCAAATAGATCTTGTACCAGGAGCTGCACCAATAGCTCGTGCTCCTTACAGACTCGCACCCAGCGAGATGAAAGAACTACAAAGCCAATTACAAGAACTTTTAGAGCGTGGTTTCATTCGACCAAGCACATCACCGTGGGGAGCTCCTGTTTTGTTTGTCAAGAAGAAAGATGGTACATTCAGGTTGTGTATCAACTACCGAGAGTTGAACAAACTTACCATCAAGAACCGCTACCCACTACCGAGAATCGATGACTTATTTGATCAACTACAAGGCTCGTCTGTTTATTCAAAGATTGACTTACGTTCCGGGTATCATCAAATGCGGGTGAAAGAAGATGATATTCCAAAGACTGCTTTCAGAACACGTTACGGTCATTACGAGTTTATGGTCATGCCGTTTGGTTTAACTAATGCACCAGCTGTGTTCATGGACCTTATGAACCGAGTGTGTGGACCATACCTTGACAAGTTTGTCATTGTTTTCATTGATGACATACTTATTTACTCAAAGAATGACCAAGAACACGGTGAACATTTGAGAAAGGTGTTAGAAGTATTGAGGAAGGAAGAATTGTACGCTAAGTTTTCAAAGTGTGCATTTTGGTTGGAAGAAGTTCAATTCCTCGGTCACATAGTGAACAAAGAAGGTATTAAGGTGGATCCGGCAAAGATAGAAACTGTTGAAAAGTGGGAAACCCCGAAAACTCCAAAACACATACGCCAGTTTTTAGGACTAGCTGGTTACTACAGAAGGTTCATCCAAGACTTTTCCAGAATAGCAAAACCCTTGACTGTATTAACGCATAAAGGGAAGAAATTTGAATGGAATGATGAACAAGAGAAAGCATTTCAGTTATTGAAGAAAAAGCTAACTACGGCACCTATATTGTCATTGCCTGAAGGGAATGATGATTTTGTGATTTATTGTGATGCATCAAAGCAAGGTCTCGGTTGTGTATTAATGCAACGAACGAAGGTGATTGCTTATGCGTCTAGACAATTGAAGATTCACGAACCAAATTATACGACGCATGATTTGGAATTAGGCGCGGTTGTTTTTGCATTAAAGACTTGGAGGCACTACTTATATGGGGTCAAAAGTATTATATATACCGACCACAAAAGTCTTCAACACATATTTAATCAGAAACAACTGAATATGAGGCAGCGTAGGTGGATTGAATTATTGAATGATTACGACTTTGAGATTCGTTACCACCCGGGGAAGGCAAATGTGGTAGCCGATGCCTTGAGCAGGAAGGACAGAGAACCCATTCGAGTAAAATCTATGAATATAATGATTCATAATAACATTACTACTCAAATAAAGGAGGCACAACAAGGAGTTTTAAAAGAGGGAAATTTAAAGGATGAAATACCCAAAGGATCGGAGAAGCATCTTAATATTCGGGAAGACGGAACCCGGTATAGGGCTGAAAGGATTTGGGTACCAAAATTTGGAGATATGAGAGAAATGGTACTTAGAGAAGCTCATAAAACCAGATACTCAATACATCCTGGAACGGGGAAGATGTACAAGGATCTCAAGAAACATTTTTGGTGGCCGGGTATGAAAGCCGATGTTGCTAAATACGTAGGAGAATGTTTGACGTGTTCTAAGGTCAAAGCTGAGCATCAGAAACCATCAGGTCTACTTCAACAACCCGAAATCCCGGAATGGAAATGGGAAAACATTACCATGGATTTCATCACTAAATTGCCAAGGACTGCAAGTGATTTTGATACTATTTGGGTAATAGTTGATCGTCTCACCAAATCAGCACATTTCCTGCCAATAAGAGAAGATGATAAGATGGAGAAGTTAGCACGACTGTATTTGAAGGAAGTCGTCTCCAGACATGGAATACCAATCTCTATTATCTCTGATAGGGATGGCAGATTTATTTCAAGATTCTGGCAGATATTACGGCAAGCATTAGGAACTCGTCTAGACATGAGTACTGCCTATCATCCACAAACAGATGGGCAGAGCGAAAGGACGATACAAACGCTTGAAGACATGCTACGAGCATGTGTTATTGATTTCGGAAACAGTTGGGATCGACATCTACCGTTAGCAGAATTTTCCTACAACAACAGCTACCATTCAAGCATTGAGATGGCGCCGTTTGAAGCACTTTATGGTAGAAAGTGCAGGTCTCCGATTTGTTGGAGTGAAGTGGGGGATAGACAGATTACGGGTCCGGAGATTATACAAGAAACTACCGAGAAGATCATCCAAATTCAACAACGGTTGAAAATCGCCCAAAGTCGACAAAAGAGCTACGCTGACATTAAAAGAAAAGATATAGAATTTGAAATTGGAGAGATGGTCATGCTTAAAGTTGCACCTTGGAAAGGCGTTGTTCAATTTGGTAAACGAGGGAAATTAAATCCAAGGTATATTGGACCATTCAAGATTATTGATCGTGTCGGACCAGTAGCTTACCGACTAGAGTTACCTCAACAACTCGCGGCTGTATATAACACTTTCCACGTCTCGAATTTGAAGAAATGTTTTGCTAAAGAAGATCTCACTATTCCGTTAGATGAAATCCAAATCAACGAAAAACTTCAATTCATCGAAGAACCCGTCGAAATAATGGATCGTGAGGTTAAAAGACTTAAGCAAAACAAGATACCAATTGTTAAGGTTCGATGGAATGCTCGTAGAGGACCCGAGTTCACCTGGGAGCGTGAAGATCAGATGAAGAAGAAATACCCGCATCTATTTCCAGAAGATTCGTCAACACCTTCAACAGCTTAAAATTTCAGGACGAAATTTATTTAACGGGTAGGTACTGTAGTGACCCGAACTTTTCCATGTTTATATATATTAATTGAGATTGATATTTACATGATTAAATGTTTCCAACATGTTAAGCAATCAAACTTGTTAAGACTTGATTAATTGAAATATGTTTCATATAGACAATTGACCACCCAAGTTGACCGGTGATTCACGAACGTTAAAACTTGTAAAAACTATATGATGACATATATATGGATATATATATATAGTTAACATGATACTATGATAAGTAAACATATCATTAAGTATATTAACAATGAACTACATATGTAAAAACAAGACTACTAACTTAATGATTTTTAAACGAGACATATATGTAACGATTATCGTTGTAAAGACATTTAATGTATATATATCATATTAAGAGATATTCATACATGATAATATCATGATAATATAATAATTTAAAATCTCATTTCATATTATAAACATTGGGTTAACAACATTTAACAAGATCGTTAACCTAAAGGTTTCAAAACAACACTTACATGTAACGACTAACGATGACTTAACGACTCGGTTAAAATGTATATACATGTAGTGTTTTAATATGTATTTATACACTTTTGAAAGACTTCAATACACTTATCAAAATACTTCTACTTAACAAAAATGCTTACAATTACATCCTCGTTCAGTTTCATCAACAATTCTACTCGTATGCACCCGTATTCGTACTCGTACAATACACAGCTTTTAGATGTATGTACTATTGGTATATACACTCCAATGATCAGCTCTTAGCAGCCCATGTGAGTCACCTAACACATGTGAGAACCATCATTTGGCAACTAGCATGAAATATCTCATAAAATTACAAAAATATGAGTAATCATTCATGACTTATTTACATGATAACAAAATTACATATCCTTTATATCTAATCCATACACCAACGACCAAAAACACCTACAAACACTTTCATTCTTCAATTTTCTTCATCTAATTGATCTCTCTCAAGTTCTAACTTCAAGTTCTAAGTGTTCTTCATAAATTCTACAAGTTCTAGTTACATAAAATCAAGAATACTTTCAAGTTTGCTAGCTCACTTCCAATCTTGTAAGGTGATCATCCAACCTCAATAAATCTTTGTTTCTTACAGTAGGTTATCATTCTAATACAAGGTAATAATCATATTCAAACTTTGGTTCAATTTCTATAACTATAACAATCTTATTTCAAGTGATGATCTTAGTTGAACTTGTTTTCGTGTCATGATTCTGCTTCAAGAACTTCGAGCCATCCAAGGATCCGTTGAAGCTAGATCCATTTTTCCCTTTTCCAGTAGGTTTATCCAAGGAACTTAAGGTAGTAATGATGTTCATAACATCATTCGATTCATACATAAAAAGCTATCATATTCGAAGTGGTAAACTAGTAATCACTAGAACATAGTTTAGTTAATTCTAAACTTGTTCACAAATAAAGTTAATCCTTCTAACTACACTTTTAAAATCAATTATACACATGATATATATCTATATGATATGCTAACTTAATGATTTAAAACCCGGAAGCATGATAAACACCATAAAACCGGATTTACGCCGTCGTAGTTACAACCGGGGGCTGTTTTGGTTTGGATAATTAAAAACTATGAAAAACTTTGATTTAAAAGCTATACTTCTGGGAAAATGATTTTTATTATGAACATGAAACCATATCCAAAAATCATGGTTAAACTCAAAGTGAAAGTATGTTTTTCAAAACAGACATCAAGATATCGTTCTTTCGACGGAAATGACTACCTCTTTCAAAAATGACTTGTAACTTGTATTTCTGACTATAAACCTATACCTTTTCTGTTTAGTTTCATAAAGTCAAGTTCAATACGAAACCGTGGCAGCTTAAATCACTCAAAACGGATTAGAAACGAAGAAATGGCGAGCAAAACAAAATTTGTAAAAACTACTCATTTAAGCTACGTGAAAATTGGTAACAAATCTATTCCAACCATAACTTAATCAACTTGTATTGTATATTATGTAATCTTGAGATACCATAGACACGTATACAATGTTTCGACCTATCATGGCGACACATCTATATATATTTCGGAACAACCATAGACACTCTATATGTGAATGTTGGAGTTAGCTATACAGGGTTGAGGTTGATTCCAAAATATATATAGTTTGAGTTGTGATCAATACTGAGACATGTATACACTGGGTCGTGGATTGATTCAAGATAATATATATCGATTTATTTCTGTACATCTAACTGTGGACAACTAGTTGTAGGTTACTAACGAGGACAGCTGACTTAATAAACTTAAAACATTAAAATGTATTAAAAGTGTTGTAAATATATTTTGAACATACTTTGATATATATGTACATATTTGTTATAGGTTCGTGAATCGACCAGTGGCCAAGTCTTACTTCCAGACGAAGTAAAAAAATCTGTGAAAGTGAGTTATAGTCCCACTTTTAAAATCTAATATTTTTGGGATGAGAATACATGCAGGTTTTATAAATGATTTACAAAATAGACACAAGTACGTGAAACTACATTCTATGGTTGAATTATCGAAATCGAATATGCCCCTTTTTATTAAGTCTGGTAATCTAAGAATTAGGGAACAGACACCCTAATTGACGCGAATCCTAAAGATAGATCTATTAGGTCTAACAAACCCCATCCAAAGTACCGGATGCTTTAGTACTTCGAAATTTATATCATATCCGAAGGGTGTCCCGGAATGATGGGGATATTCTTAAATAAGCATCTTGTTAATGTCGGTTACCAGGTATTCACCATATGAATGATTTTTATCTCTATGTATGGGATGTGTATTGAAATATGAAATCTTGTGGTCTATTATTATGATTTGATAATATATAGGTTAAACCTATAACTCACCAACATTTTTGTTGACGTTTTAAGCATGTTTATTCTCAGGTGATTATTAAGAGCTTCCGCTGTCACATACTTAAATAAGGACGAGATTTGGAGTCCATGCTTGTATGATATTGTGTAAAAACTGCATTCAAGAAACTTATTTCGTTGTAACATATTTGTATTGTAAACCATTATGTAATGGTCGCGTGTAAACAGGATATTTTAGATTATCATTATTTGATAATCTACGTAAAGTTTTTTAAACCTTTATTGATGAAATAAAGGTTATGGTTTGTTTTAAAATGAATGCGGTCTTTGAAAAACGTCTCATATAGAGGTCAAAACCTCGCAACGAAATCAATTAATATGGAACGTTTTTAATCAATTAGAACGGGACATTTCAGTTGGTATCCGAGCGTTGGTCTTAGAGAACCAGAATTTTGCATTAGTGTGTCTTATCGTGTTTGTTAGGATGCATTAGTGAGTCTGGACTTCGACCGTGTTTACTTGAAAAATGATTGCTTAACAAATTTTGTTGGAAACTATATATTTTTAACATGTGAATATTATGTGATATATTAATCTCTTAACACGTTTGATATTATGTGATAGATGTCTACCTCTAGAACAAGTCCCACTGACTCACCTAATAATAATGAAGAGTCAAATGTAAATTGGAATGATTCGTGGACTGATTCACAAATTCCCGAAGAGGAACCGGAAGAAGAGTCGGAACCGGAAGAAGAATCGGAACTGGAAGAAGAATCTGAACCGGAAGAAGAAATAGAACCAGTGGGGGAAATAATAAAACGGTTAAGTAGAATAAAATCCTCAACCAACCGACCAAAGTTAATTATGGTCAATGGTGTTTCCGCCAAAGAAGCAAAGTATTGGGAGGATTACCAATTCTCCGATGAATCGGATCCCGACAAGGATTCCGATGATGTTATAGAAATTACCCCAACACAATTTAATAAGGCAAAAGAGAACAATAAGGGAAAGGGCATAAAAATAGAGAAATTTGATTCCAAACTCGATGAACTTTATATGTATCGTCAACACCCGTATTTCTTAAGTTGTGACAATAACCCGGGAACCTCTAAACCACCAGGTTTTTCTAAACCAATGTGGAAAACGACGGCTCGTATTAGGGGAACATCATATATCCCTAGAAACTTGGCAAAACGAACCAAAACCAAAGAAGAAGAAACGAGCAAGTCGAAATAAGATAGTTGTATTCGTGTGGTGTAATATATGTAATATAGTGTGCTTATGCTTTATGATATATGTAAAAATTGCTTGTATTAATAAGTATTTTTTTATGAATCTAACTCTTGTCTATTTTACAGTATAAAAACACAAAATGGATAGACAACCCAATATTTTAAGAGACCTACCCGGAGACATGATTGATGAAATCTTATCTAGAGTCGGTCAGAATTCCTCAGCACAACTATTTAAGGCGAGATCAGTTTGTAAGACATTCGAAGAACGTTCCAAGAATGCCTTGGTATATAAAAGGCTTTCGTTCGAAAGATGGGGGATATCACATTGGGAAATCCATAAGTTACGATGTGTTTACTTTGACGCATATATTGCGGGGAACCCAAATGCTATTTTACGCAACGGGTTAAGAAATTATTTTGACTCAATATATCCGAATATAGGACTTAGTGATTTAGAAAAAGTGGCTAACATGCAACATAAAGAAGCATGTTATGCTTACGGGTTAGTAATGTTCGCTTCTCACCAAAATGAGAACAAGAACATCGGGCTACAACTATTAAACAAAACGTTCCCACAAGTGACGGAGTCGGTAATTGGGGTAAGAAATGAGGTTTTTAGGTTATTACGAGACTGTTGGTCATTACGTAACCTTCATCCTTTTGACAAAGTTACAACACATTGTCTTACTATCGGTCACAACGGTTATGTTCCACAAAACCAAGGATGGGAAGTGGTATTAGTAAAACCAGAATGCATGACTTGTTTCTGGACGTATGAATTACGTGTCTTTATTGCCTTTGCTGAACGCCTTATTTATTAACTAGAATTATCTTCGCAACTACTTTGTATCAAAGTTTTATGTGCTATATTTCATGCTATATGTAAAATAGCGGTTTTGTAAGTTTGCAAGTTATTGTATAAAGGCTTGAATATGATATTTTTTGTTTTGTTTTTGTGATTAGTTTTTCATATAGAATTGTAGTAGTTGAAATGGTATGTTAGCTACTAAGTATGAACTTAACGGGTAGGTACTACCCGAATTAAAGAGTATAAAACGCTAATATGAAGAAAGAGCTTTTATAAATAAGTTCATATTACGCTACGAAATACTATTGACTACTCTTGATATTCTATATGATTAACTCATTTCATTTAACTATTTTGAAGGAAATGGCACCGACTACTCGACACACCTTGAATATGAGCGAAGAGGAATTTCGTGCCTTTCTTGCTTCAAACATAGCCGCAGTACAGGCTGCGCTACATACCAACAATAACCTTGGATCTAGCAGTACAGGAAATCGTGTAGGATGCACCTACAAAGAATTCACTGCCTGCAAACCTTTGGAATTTGATGGAACCGAAGGACCGATCGGATTGAAACAGTGGACCGAGAAGGTCGAATTGGTGTTTGCCATAAGTAAGTGTACTGAAGAGGACAAAGTGAAGTACGCTACGCATACCTTCACAGGTTCTGCGTTAACATGGTGGAATACCTATCTAGAGCAAGTGGAACAAGATGATGCTTACGCACTACCGTGGTCAGCATTCAAGCACTTGATGAACGAGAAGTACCGTCCTAGAACAGAGGTCAATAAGCTCAAGACAGAACTTAGAGGATTACGAACCCAAGGATTTGATATTACCACATACGAAAGACGATTCACAGAATTGTGCCTATTGTGTCCGAGAGCGTTCGAAGATGAGGAAGAGAAGATCGACGCGTTTGTGAAAGGATTACCGGAAAGAATCCAAGAAGATATAAGTTCACACGAGCCCGCCTCCATACAACAGGCATGTAGAATGGCTCACAAACTAGTGAACCAAATTGAAGAAAGAATTAAAGAACAGACTACTGAAGAGGCCAATGTGAAGCAAGTCAAAAGAAAGTGGGAGGAAAACGGTGATAAGAATCACCAATACAACAACAACAGCAATTACAACAATAATCGCAACAACTATCCCAACAATCGCAACATCAATCGCAACTACAATAAACGGCCCAACAACAACAACAACAACAACAACAACAACAACAACAACAACTACAACAATCATCCCAAGAACAATAATAACTGCAACAACAACAATCAGAAGCAGTTATGCCAAAGGTGTGAAAAGTATCACTCGGGGTTCTGTACCAAATTTTGCAACAAGTGTAAAAGAAATGGTCATAGCGCGGTGAAGTGTGAGGTCTATGGACCAGGGGTTAACAGAACGAAAGGAAAAAATGATGTCGGAACGAGTAATGGCGGAGCAAGTAGTTTCGGAGCAAGTTATGCCAATGTAGTTTGTTATAAATGTGGAAAACCGGGCCACATCATTAGAAATTGCCCGAACCAGGAGAACACGAATGGACAAGGCCGTGGAAGAGTTTTCAATATTAATGCGGCAGAGGCACAGGAAGACCCGGAGCTTGTTACGGGTACGTTTCTTATTGACAATAAATCTGCTTACGTTTTATTTGATTCGGGTGCGGATAGAAGCTATATGAGTAGAGATTTTTGTGCTAAATTAAGTTGTCCATTGACGCCTTTGGATAGTAAATTTTTACTCGAATTAGCAAATGGTAAATTAATTTCAGCAGATAATATATGTCGGAATCGAGAAATTAAACTGGTTAGCGAAACATTTAAGATTGACTTGATACCAGTAGAGTTAGGGAGTTTTGATGTGATAATCAGTATGGACTGGTTGAAAGAAGTGAAAGCAGAGATCGTTTGTTACAAAAATGCAATTCGCATTATACGAGAAAAAGGAAAACCCTTAATGGTGTACGGAGAAAAGGGCAACACGAAGCTACATGTTATTAGTAATTTGAAGGCACAAAAACTAATAAGAAAAGGTTGCTATGCTTTTATAGCACACGTCGAGAAAGTATAAACTGAAGAAAAGAGCATCAATGATGTTCCCGTCGCAAAAGAATTTCCCGATGTATTTATGATGTGTAATTTCGTCCTCTAAATTATTAGCTAAATACCTATCGATTATCACACAATACAGGCAACTATAACCAGTTCGTGTAGTAATTAAACAAGTATTTGACCAATTCGTTCTACAGAGAGCAGGTAATTGAAAACTTGAACTATTAATTATTCTAAGATTTAAAAGGGGGTTTTGTTGTAAAACTGATTAAATGCGAAAGTAAATTAAACCTAATTCAATAAGAAGCAAAGGTATCCTCTTAGCTACAATTCCCTAGGCTAGGATTGCTCGTTTAAACTCGTTAAGTAAACAATTACGATGATGTGACACTGTATTTATCTGTCGATTCCTACAGTTTAAGACTAATAACCTAAGTATAACTGTCGTTAACCTAGAGTTACTAACCAATTCACAATGATATTACTCAAGATTATAATCTAACTTAGGTTGGTTTGGTGTCCCTTACAACCTCACAATTATTGCAACTAATTTCAAGTTCAACCACTATACGATTAATTTTATTATCGGTGTCCCTCGTAAAATCTCACGTATTCCTAAATTATTCACTTTCAATAATCTAGTAAAAGCTATTAATCAATTTAACTGTCGTTAGTTAATTAATAACTTCCGTGATCTAACAATCAATAAGCTTTAATAACGGTGGATCTTAGCTAGACATAAACTTGTGTAATTTTAATTAATTGTTGTTAACCAAAAGATTGCAATCCATCACCTAGGTTCATGCATCTAAGTGAATACTAAATATTTAGCTACTCATGGTAAAGCAAAGAACAAATAAATAAAAAGAAAAATTAAACATAATCATTGAATTGAATGAAGAACAAATTAATAAAAGTAATAAAAGTTAATACAAAGAACTAACCAAGAATGATATTGTAGTTTAAACCCTTGTAAAACAATGAAGAAAGACAAAGAAATTCGTAACTAATGTTGCTGTGGAAGAAAATTCGTAAATAAAACTGCATACCTTAAATTGGGGTAAAATTCGTCTATTTATAGAATCTGGAAAAACAGCTGAAACCGACTCAGGTCGCGTTCCGCGACATACCATCGCGATCCGCGACAACATCATCGCGTAACGCGATAACCAGGACGCGACAGTAGTGATTTAAACGCGATAGAATGGTCAGAACACCCTTTTTCCATGTCGTGTTCTGATGCACTTTGTCACGTATCACGATGACCAAAACGCGATAAACATCATCCTGAAGCGATGAAAACTGACTTTTTCACCCGCGACGCGTTTATCTTCAACTCTAACTCCGTTTTGGCTATATCTTCAATAAAAATCATCGTTAATGAGCCAACGAACCAAATCTTGACAATTTCCTCATTTTAAACTCAAATAACTCGATATCTCCATCAAAGTCTTCAAAATACCAACAAATGGAACAAGATAACACCCAAAATATATGTATGAAAATGGCGTTATCAAAATCCCCCACACTTGAACCTTGCTTGTCCTCAAGCAAGTCAATCTCGAAACAATAAATGTACGTATAATCTTCAACAAAATTCCGCAAGATTCAAGCCTTCAAGTCAATCCTCCACAAGCTCTCGTACTCTTCATCTTTTCACAAATAAGCTTATTTCCTCACAAAATAATTCCTCACATTCCTGTCACTTACAAAACAACATACAAAATATCAAAAGCACCCCCCTTTATCCCCCCATTTTCATTCAAACACTTTTCAAAAACAATATCCTAAGTGGCCCTTATCGCAAACAAATTTTCATAAAACATTCTTTCTAAGTCATGAATTGAGATGTAAAGACAATTTGGGTTGATAACTCAAACTTCAAAAATTTCCACAACTTTACTTCTTAACACAAACCTTTCATCTCAAAGCCTAAACTCTTTTCACTTAACTTTCCCTAAAAATCACATTACTAGGCTTTCAATATCCTTCTTTTCTTTACATCAATCAACCCTTAAGACCTACTTTCCAACCTCAATAACTGATCACCAATAAACATTCAAATACAATTGGTGTAAAATGATTACAAATGATAAAAACAATCTTACGTTATAAGGTTTAGTATTTGTAACATGACCTTTATTCGCATCAAGATGGCCTACTAACAATATTTAAGGCGCTATTGCAA
Source organism: Rutidosis leptorrhynchoides (assembly GCF_046630445.1). Classification (NCBI taxonomy): domain Eukaryota; kingdom Viridiplantae; phylum Streptophyta; class Magnoliopsida; order Asterales; family Asteraceae; genus Rutidosis; species Rutidosis leptorrhynchoides. Next base: position 344,189,012 of record NC_092337.1, read on the forward strand.
ATACCAATACTTCACAATTTAATCAAAGATCCAATTATAAATAGATTCATACCTGTGTTTATGTAGGAAATTCGTTTAACTTTTTAACTCTCTTGATTCCATTTCATACTGATAATTTCTAAATATGCAAGCTATCCACATACTGGTCACATCTCTCTTATCCAAAGTACCCCGCAAAGGTAACTCTTCCCAAGGTCTAGTCTTACTAGGTATTTCCCACATCCTGAGCCAAAGATGATTACTGCTGCATAAGTATGCGACGAGTACCTAAAGATGATCACCTTGCCTTGAGATAGTAACGTCCTTGACCCGTGTAGCGAACCTTCAACCAACCGATCCCAAACTGGAAAAAGGTCTTAGGTGGTTAGGCGATCTAGCACCCCAAAGGATCTATCGGTTCAAGTCTTAGAAACTACTACTTACGCTCGGATCTCATAAGCATTTTTTATTTATTTATTTATTTATTTTTTTTGAATAGTACTCTCTTTGAATGTCTTCCTCGTCTTCAATTTGTGACTTTGTAGAACCCGCAATGTATGATGTAGCGGATGGATAATGATGTGATCGATGATGATGAATGATTTGTTGTAGGAAGTCTTTAACTCATGACATAAAGCAATACCATTCACACCATAGTCGGTAATAGCCACCCCTTAAAGGGTCCATTGGAGTCAGAGATTTGTGATTGTTCCTTTTCAAGCTTACATACCTAGCACTTATAAGTATAACACTTCTTTAAGAGAGTCAAAAAGCCATAAACACAAAATATGAAGCCATTTATATCCTAATCTCTAATTAAACCATTTTTCTCGCATTTTACCCTAAAGCCCTAAATACCGCTATTCTTCATTTCTTGACACAAATAAGTTGCATTGTCATCTTTGAAACAAATACTAAACTAGATAAAATAAGATTAAATTTTTAACATTTTTAACCAAATTTATCCAACATTTATCCCTTTTTACTTTCCCACCTTTCATCAATTATCTTTCCTCAAGCACTTATACACTCAAAATTCCTAAGTCATGGTCAAAAAGGTCATTCATAATTAACAAACCACTAACAATTTGCTTAAAATTAATAAACCTCACCGGACAAAACCAAAAATTCCAAGCCAATCCCTAATCACTACGGGTGCTCTCATGGGTAAACATCTCAATTATAACCTTAAAAAGTTTAAAAACTCCACAAATTTTGACCACTAGGCAATTAAAATATGCAAAAATTTCAAAAATCCGCGAGAATTTATCTCTCCCCCCCACTTAAGATCATGTAATGCCCTCATTTACATGAAATCAGAAAATCAAAAATAAATTCGAGAGGACAAAATAGTGAAAAAGGGAAAAGAAAAGAAAAGAAAAACCCGAATTTTTAGATCCGTAGATCGCGGAAAGACGGTGCACGATGGAGCTGAACTTACTGCCAGCATAAGAACACCGGCATCCACTCGATCACCAAAACATCATAATCAAGTAAGGTGCTGAACTTACTGCCAGACTTTGAAAAATAATAAAGCACAACCACCGTGGAACCTGAAACGAAAACATACATACCATAACTAATGGGGTGGTACCACCACGGTACCGAAACGCCCCATTTAAAATCCAAAGTATTAAGTTTAAACACTAACAACTACCATCATCCTAATTAAGATTACAGTCATCCAAAATAAAAACCAATAAACGATATTAAAAAATGTTTGTTTTGCTTGCCACCACCGCATCCAATCACCAAGGGTTATACCCTCCATAAGAGCCATCATACTGCCCACCATAAGGACCTCCACCACCTGACTGACCTCCCTGGTTTCCTGCATCATACTGAGAACTAGAACCTGATCCTCTTCGTCTGACCATATCCTCCCAAACTTCCTGAGCTGCTGTGCGATCATAAACCCGATAAGGACCTGTCGACTCCGGAGTCCATGGAACACGAGTGCTATAAGGTGTAAAGATGGTATTAGGAGAAACAAGCTCCATGTTGTGTCGATGCCAATCGTGATGATACGTAACCTCACTAATACCATATGCAATCTGACTTTCCGAGCATGCTTAGGTTTCCTCATTATAGAGCTGCATAGTACGCATCTGTTCCATCAAATCTCGGTTAGTAAAACGTTGACCCCCGACACTTTGACCCGCATCTTGACCACCTTCGGCCATCTCTTCATCCTCCTCCTGTGCCCCCTGCGCATCTCGGGGAGGACGACGACGAACCCTATACGGAATAACCTGACCGTGCTCAATAGATATTACTCTTGCTCCTCGAAAAACATTTTCTCCTAACACAACCGCCTCAGTAATAATTCGCTCCATATCCTATCTATCAATCTCAAAAACCGACGCAATTCTCGTGATAAAATGACCACCTCTAATCGGGCTTCCCCCAGAACGAAGTACACTACCCTGATGTTTTAGAAAATAAGCCACTCCATAAGCAACCGAAGTAGGTGTCCTGGTTCGGAATTGGTTCACATACCAAAGATCCGGTAAAGAGACCTTCTCGTTCCCACTTCTTCTATGTGTAATCGTATGCGCAATCATTCTTTGAATTCCACGAAGAGCGAGATCCATGATATTAACACAAGGGCAGTTACTCGGGCTCCATTCAGAATCAGAAGCAATATCCCCCCAAACTCTAGCTGCATCAAATTCACGAGGATCAATCATATCAATAACCCTTTCAGCACTCCAAAGATAATCTCGAAAACTAACTCGTGTTCGTTCTTCATCGGTATAAATTCCCAAACAAATAGCCAATTGAAATAATGACATAGAGCGGTTAACCCCACCCAATCGAAAAGTCATAAACGTTGGATCATCAACGTTTTCAGGGTGAAGGTTCATCACATATGTAGCGTAAAATTCAATAACCAACTCCCGGTAAACTATTTCATGGATACCAAAGAAAGCAACCCAATCATTATACACATTACCACGCCATTCCAACTGCAAATACTCCATAACCGTAGCATGTAAACCACCCCTTTGCAAAACATTCCAATCAACCACCCGATGTGGTTCAAATTCTTTCCGAATCAATTCTTGAACATCCGCCTTTCTTTGCTTAATAACCTCCGATCGACCATTAAACCGTAAATTCGCATGTAACTCTGTTTGAGGAATTGGAGGTTGTGGTTGAACCTCCTCAACTGCACCAGCTGCAGTACCGGAACTTGAAGCACCCCTAGCACTACCACGTCCTCCTGTCTGAAAAACAAACATAATGACAAACCAAAAAGATATATCCCAAAGGACATGTTAGCGTTAGCGATAACCTGCATTCCTTCAAAAGTATACTTAAGGCATACAATGGCAATGATCACTTAAAAACATGTCAAAAGCATAGATCATATAAGACTCCAACAACTATCATGCACTTATAACAAATTCCCAAGTATCATCCTTAATCATCATGAAAATTCGCACAGTTATAAACAATTCAAAGCATGGATGTCAAATTAAATCAACACAAATCAATCTACTAACATCGTCCTCCTAGTAACATATGCAACTTTAACTAAGTAAATCAACAATCCAAACACGTAATCAAAGCATACATATCATCAGCACATGTTAAACACAATCCAAAAGTCAAACTGAGTCAACCCCAGTCAACCAAGTCAAAATCCCTAATTACACATGAACCCTAGAATTCAAAATCAAAATCTAGACAATTTAAACATGCATTCATGGTAATCATACTCAACTAACAACCTTACAACATTCAAAACATATCAATTTAACTCACAAATTCAAAAACCCCAATTAATCATACCTAAGAACCCTAGAAATCAAAGAATGAAATTATAGAACAATAGACATAAAAATCGAAGTAATAACATGTTAAGCATACATAATCTCCAATAAAAATCAAACAATAACACATAAACACACCCCCACACTTGTTTTTCACTTAAACCCTAATGAAATTCGAAATTAATCATGAGAAAAAGATGAAAACAAGCAAGAAGATGTTAAATCATACCCTAGCCATGATGTTAGTGTTGATTAAATGAAGATTCGTGAGTAAATTGAAGATTTAATTGATGGGTTATAGCCAATTGAGAGCAGAAAATACGAGATAGATAAAAAATATAAGAGTGGTGGTGATGAATCAGGCTGTAAACCCTTAAAATACCCCGACCTGCTGAACGTGTCGCGTTTCGCGACAAGATGTCGTGTTCCGCGATAGGTCTGATTCAAACGCGATAAGGTAGACCCAAACGTGACAACCTATGGGGTCCGTTCTGACCATTCTGTCACGTTTTGATTGGGTTGGTCGCGTTTTGATGACTTTTTTTTCAGATTTTATATTGTTTTTTTTTTTTTTTTTTTTTTATATTTTTGAATTTTTCATGGTTTACTAATACACACAATTTACCTAACAAAGAAAAACAACAATACAAAACTCTACAAGATTTGATTTATTAACGAGTCATTTTCTCGACTCATCCCCATGCTCATGTGTCTTTCGGGTAGAGGGTGAGATCCTCCCTCTCGGCGTTATCGAATGCCTCGTGATATAATTTTAACCTATGACCATTCACCTTAAAACTTCTACCCTCGTTATCTAACAATTCCACGTGCCCGGCCGAAAAAGCTTTCTTTACCACGAATGGACCGGACCATCGTGACCTAAGCTTTCCGGCAGAGAATTTGAACTTAGATTGAAATAACAAAACTTTATCACCCGGTTCAAATTCTTTTCTCATCTTCAAACGCGCATCATGCCATAACTTCATCTTCTCTTTATAAATGCGCGAATTCTCATAAGCATGGTTTCGCAATTCCTCAAGTTCATGAATTTGCAAAAACCGATGTTCTCCCGCTTCCTTAAGGTCCGTATTACACTGTTTAAGTGCCCAATACGCCTTATGCTCCACTTCAACCGGCAAATGACACGCTTTTCCATAAATGAGACAGAATGGCGTAGTACCAATGGGCGTTTTATACGCAGTTCGAAATGCCCATAGCGCGTCATTCAACTTCCAGTTCCAAATCTTAGGATTGTTTTTCACCGTTCTTTAAAGAATGCGTTTTAGGGCGCGGTTAGTATTCTCAACTTGGCCACTCGTTTGAGGGTAGTAAGCCGTGGAGAAACGGTGGGTTACTCCATACTTCTTAAGCACCTTCTCGAGTAGTTGATTTGCAAAGTGCGTACCGCGATCACTAATCAAGGCTTTTGGAAGCCCGAAACGCGAAAAGAGATTTTTAAGGAAGTCAACAACGACTCTTGCGTCATTAGTAGGCAAAGCTTTGGCCTCTGCCCATTTTGACACGTAGTCAACTACCACAAGGATGTATTTACATTTGTTGGATGCGAGAAAAGGTCCCATGAAGTCTATCCCCCAAATGTCAAATATCTCACAAACTTGAATACTCGTTTGGGGCATCTCATCTCTTTTGGAGATGTTTCCCGTCCTTTGGCAAGCATCACAAGTTTTGATAAAGGCACTAGCATCTTTGAAAATGGTAGGCCAATAGAATCCCGAATCGAAGATTTTCTTAGTCGTATAATTAGCTACAAGATGCCCACCTGTGGGTCCTTGGTGATAATGCTCTAAAATTTGTTGAGCTTCCTTCCCATAAACACAATGACGAATCACTTGATCCGCCCCAATTCGAAAAAAATGTGGGGCATCCCAAAAATAGAACTTAATATCCGCAAAGAATTTCTTCTTTTGTTGGTAAGTTAAGCCTTTGGAAAGAATGCCCGAGGCTAGATAATTAGCAATATCGGTGAACCAAGGAGTTTCGGATTCAATTTCGATACCCATAAGGGACTCATCGGGGAATGTATCATGAATGTCCGATTCATTGAGTTCCTCTAGGTTTGGGTTTTCAAGACGAGATAAATGATCCGCGGCTAAATTTTCGGCACCCTTTTTATCCTTGATCTCAATGTCAAATTCTTGAAGAAGAAGAATCCAACGAATGAGTCTAGGCTTAGCATCTTGTTTGGAGAACAAGTACTTAAGGGCTGAATGATCGGTGTAAACGACCGTTTTAGACAACACCAAATATGACCTAAATTTATCAAACGCAAAGACGACCGCAAGAAGCTCTTTTTCCGTGGTGGTATAATTCAATTGAGCCCCCGTAAGTGTCTTACTCGCGTAGTAAATAGGTTTAAAGTGATTAACATGGCGTTGACCTAAAACCGCGCCTAGCGCGAAATCACTAGCATCACACATGAGCTCGAAAGGTTGAGACCAATCGGGAGATACCATGATAGGAGTGTGTGTGAGCTTCTCTTTTAAGAAGTTGAAAGCGTTCTCACATTCGATATTAAAGTCGAAAGGAACGTCCTTCTCAAGGAGTTTAGTCAATGGTCGGGCAATCTTAGAGAAGTCCTTAATGAACCGTCTATAGAATCCCGCATGACCAAGAAAACTACGAATGGCTTTAACGTTTGTAGGTTTGGGAAGGCCCGAAATAACATCAATTTTGGCCTTATCAACCTCAATGCCTGCACGAGAGATTTTGTTCCCTAAGACAATGCCTTCCTTCACCATGAAGTGGCATTTTTCCCAGTTAAGAACAAGGTTTGATTCCTCGCACCTTTTGAGCACTTTTTCAAGATTTACAAGACACGAATCGAAAGAGTCTCCAAAGACAGAAAAATCGTCCATGAAAACTTCCATGAAGTCCTCGATCATGTCATGAAAGATGGCGACCATACACCTTTGAAAGGTGCTCGGGGCATTGCATAGCCCGAATGGCATTCGCCGATAAGCAAAGGTACCGAAAGGACAAGTAAATGTGGTCTTATCTTGGTCCTTCGGATCAATGGGGATTTGAAAGTAGCCTGAAAATCCATCTAGGAAACAATAGAACTCCCTTCCCGCTAAACGCTCAAGCATTTGATCAATAAATGGAAGCGGGAAGTGGTACTTCCTAGTGGCATCGTTCAAACGACGATAATCGATACAAACTCTCCATCCCGTGACGGTACGAGTAGGACAAAGTTCGTCCTTTTCGTTGAGAACAACAGTCGTGCCTCCCTTTTTGGGCACAACTTGAACAGGGCTTACCCACGGGCTGTCCGAGATGGGATAATTTAACCCGGCATTGAGCAATTTAACCACCTCTTTTTTAACGACCTCTTTCATATTCGGGTTTAGACGACGTTGCCTTTGTACTACGGGTTTAAAATCATCTTCCATTAGGATTCGATGAGTACAAAAGGCCGGATTGATGCCCGGTATGTCCGAGGTTTTCCAAGCTATTGCCCTTTTGTGGGATTTGAGAACAGAAACCAACCGACCCTTTTGGTCGCCGGTAAGTGTCGAAGAAATAATAACCGGCAATTAGGACGTACCTTGAAGATAAGCATATTCCATGTGAGGTGGAAGCTCCTTAAGCTCCAAGGTGGGCGGTTCTTCGAGATATGTTTTGATACCGAATTCATTTTTCAACCGGATAGTTTCAAATGATTCCGATTCTTTAAGCTCATCCTCTTTAAGCAATTCCTCCAACTCAACTTCCGGGTCGAAGTCACCGTTGACTTCACCCATCATGATTACATCCGACGTATCTACACTTAATAATTCCTGCAAATCATGCTCAACACAATCGTCAATAACATCAATAGCAAAACATTCATCATCGGTTGAAATAGGGTGTCTCATGGCTTTATTAATGTGACAAATCACCCTCTCATTCCCATCACCTAAGCTAAGTTGTTCTTTTTGAACGTGGATGATAGCATCCGCGGTGTTAAGGAATGGTCGACCTAGAACAATGGGCACCTTAGTGTCCTCTCTCATATCTAAGATCACAAAATCAACTGGAAATACAAGTGACTCAACCTTTACCAATTTGTCCTCGGCTATTCCAATGGGGGTATCAAAAGAGTGGTTCGCTAAGCGAATCCCCATTCTCGTAGGTTTCAAGTCACCTAGGCCGAGTTTAAGATATAACGAATATGGCATAAGGTTAACACTAGCACCCAAGTCGGAAAGTGCATCGTACACTTCCGAATTACCCATAGCGCAAGGAATAAGAAAACTACCCGGGTCACCCAATTTTGGAGGCATCTTACTCTTTTTCAAGATGGACGAACATTCCTTATGGAGGAATGCGGCGGATACCTCATGGTACTTACCTTTCTTGGAGATAAGATCTTTGAGAAACTTCCCATAGTTAGGCATCCCTTGAAGCACTTCCGCGAGTGGCATGTTCATGCTAATCTGCTTAATCATGTTTGCAAATTTTTGATATTGACTAGCGAGCTTATCCCCTTTTAACGCTTTTGGGTAAGGAATTGGTGCTTTGTATTCCTTCAACGGTGGTGATTTAGTTATGATCTCAGGCGGATCATCTTCCTTTTTCTCTTCGACAAGCGACTTTTCTAACTTGTGCTCTTCCTCCTTTTTCTCCTCATTAATATGTACCTGCAAAACATTAGAGGAAACAATAGGAGAAGACTTCGGAGTCTCCTTGTTAGTAACCAAACCACTCCGAGTGGTTACAGCATTCACGTGTTCATTTCTAGCCGGCATCTTGTTGTTGGGATTAGATTGCGTATTAGCTGGGAGAGCACCCGATGGTCTCTCCGATAATGATTGAGCAATACGTCCCACATCCCGTTCCAAGTTCTGAATAGAAGCCTGCTGATTTCTAACTTGCTGTTTTGTAGATTCCCCATCTTGCCTCAAAGCAGTGATACTCTCATCTGTTTTCATGATAAAACCCCTTGGCAATTCTTCCAACGGAGGCATCTTATTATCTGGCTGCTGAACTGGTGGCACAGGCTGCTGGAAATTCCTAGGTGGTGCTTGCGGATTTCTATTATTAAACCCAGGCGGTCTGTATGGATATACCTTCTGATTGAAATGTCCCGTTCTTATTGATTAAAAACGTTCCATATTAATTGATTTCGTTGCGAGGTTTTGACCTCTATATGAGACGTTTTTCAAAGACTGCATTCATTTTTAAAACAAACCATAACCTTTATTTCATAAATAAAGGTTTAAAAAGCTTTACGTAGATTATCAAATAATGATAATCTAAAATATCCTGTTTACACACGACCATTACATAATGGTTTACAATACAAATATGTTACATTGAAATCAGTTTCTTGAATGCAGTTTTTACACAATATCATACAAACATGGACTCCAAATCTTGTCCTTATTTTAGTATGCAACAGCGGAAGCTCTTAATATTCACCTGAGAATAAACATGCTTTAAACGTCAACAAAAATGTTGGTGAGTTATAGGTTTAACCTATATATATCAAATCGTAACAATAGACCACAAGATTTCATATTTCAATACACATCCCATACATAGAGATAAAAATCATTCATATGGTGAACACCTGGTAACCGACAATAACAAGATGCATATATAAGAATATCCCCATCATTCCGGGACACCCTTCGGATATGATATAAATTTCGAAGTACTAAAGCATCCGGTACTTTGGATGGGGTTTGTTAGGCCCAATAGATCTATCTTTAGGATTCGCGTCAATTAGGGTGTCTGTTCCCTAATTCTTAGATTACCAGACTTAATAAAAAGGGGCATATTCAATTTCGATAATTCAACCATAGAATGTAGTTTCACGTACTTGTGTCTATTTTGTAAATCATTTATAAAACCTGCATGTATTCTCATCCCAAAAATATTAGATTTTAAAAGTGGGACTATAACTCACTTTCACAGATTTTTACTTCGTCGGGAAGTAAGACTTGGCCACTGTTGATTCACGAACCTATAACAATATATACATATATATTAAAGTATGTTCAAAATATATTTACAACACTTTTAATATATTTTGATGTTTTAAGTTTATTAAGTCAGCTGTCCTCGTTAGTAACCTATAACTAGTTGTCCACAGTTAGATGTACAGAAATAAATCGATAAATATTATCTTGAATCAATCCACGACCCAGTGTATATGTATCTCAGTATTGATCACAACTCAAACTATATATATTTTGGAATCAACCTCAACCCTGTATAGCTAACTCCAACATTCACATATAGAGTGTCTATGGTTGTTCCGAAATATATATAGATGTGTCGACATGATAGGTCGAAACATTGTATACGTGTCTATGGTATCTCAAGATTACATAATATACAATACAAGTTGATTAAGTTATGGTTGGAATAGATTTGTTACCAATTTTCACGTAGCTAAAATGAGAAAAATTATCCAATCTTGTTTTACCCATAACTTCTTCATTTTAAATCCGTTTTGAGTGAATCAAATTGCTATGGTTTCATATTGAACTCTATTTTATGAATCTAAACAGAAAAAGTATAGGTTTATAGTCGGAAAAATAAGTTACAAGTCATTTTTGTAAAGGTAGTCATTTCAGTCGAAAGAACGACGTCTAGATGACCATTTTAGAAAACATACTTCCACTTTGAGTTTAACCATAATTTTTGGATATAGTTTCATGTTCATAATAAAAATCATTTTCTCAGAATAACAACTTTTAAATCAAAGTTTATCATAGTTTTTAATTAACTAACCCAAAACAGCCCGCGGTGTTACTACGACGGCGTAAATCCGGTTTTACGGTGTTTTTCGTGTTTCCAGGTTTTAAATCATTAAGTTAGCATATCATATAGATATAGAACATGTGTTTAGTTGATTTTAAAAGTCAAGTTAGAAGGATTAACTTTTGTTTGCGAACAAGTTTAGAATTAACTAAACTATGTTCTAGTGATTACAAGTTTAAACCTTCGAATAAGATAGCTTTATATGTATGAATCGAATGATGTTATGAACATCATTACTACCTTAATTTCCTTGGATAAACCTACTGGAAAAGAGAAAAATGGATCTAGCTTCAATGGATCCTTGGATGGCTCGAAGTTCTTGAAGCAGAATCATGACACGAAAACAAGTTCAAGTAAGATCATCACTTGAAATAAGATTGTTATAGTTATAGAAATTGAACCAAAGTTTGAATATGATTATTACCTTGTATTAGAATGATAACCTACTGTAAGAAACAAAGATTTCTTGAGGTTGGATGATCACCTTACAAGATTGGAAGTGAGCTAGCAAACTTGAAAGTATTCTTGATTTTATGAAACTAGAACTTTTGGAATTTATGAAGAACACTTAGAACTTGAAGATAGAACTTGAGAGAGATCAATTAGATGAAGAGAATTGAAGAATGAAAGTGTTTGTAGGTGTTTTTGGTCGTTGGTGTATGGATTAGATATAAAGGATATGTAATTTTGTTTTCATGTAAATAAGTCATGAATGATTACTCATATTTTTGTAATTTTATGAGATATTTCATGCTAGTTGCCAAATGATGGTTCCCACATGTGTTAGGTGACTCACATGGGCTGCTAAGAGCTGATCATTGGAGTGTATATACCAATAGTACATACATCTAAAAGCTGTGTATTGTACGAGTACGAATACGGGTGCATACGAGTAGAATTGTTGATGAAACTGAACGAGGATGTAATTGTAAGCATTTTTGTTAAGTAGAAGTATTTTGATAAGTGTATTGAAGTCTTTCAAAAGTGTATAAATACATATTAAAACACTACATGTATATACATTTTAACTGAGTTTAAGTCATCGTTAGTCGTTACATGTAAGTGTTGTTTTGAAACCTTTAGGTTAACGATCTTGTTAAATGTTGTTAACCCAATGTTTATAATATCAAATGAGATTTTAAATTATTATATTATCATGATATTATCATGTATGAATATCTCTTAATATGATATATATACATTAAATGTCTTTACAACGATAATCGTTACATATATGTCTCGTTTAAAAATCATTAAGTTAGTAGTCTTGTTTTTACATATGTAGTTCATTGTTAATATACTTAATGATATGTTTACTTATCATAGTATCATGTTAACTATATATATATCCATATATATGTCATCATATAGTGTTTACAAGTTTTGACGTTCGTGAATCACCGGTCAACTTGGGTGGTCAATTGTCTATATGAAACATATTTCAATTAATCAAGTCTTAACAAGTTTGATTGCTTAACATGTTGGAAACATTTAATCATGTAAATATCAATCTCAATTAATATATATAAACATGGAAAAGTTCGGGTCACTACAGTACCTACCCGTTAAATAAATTTCGTCCCGAAATTTTAAGCTGTTGAAGGTGTTGACGAATCTTCTGGAAATAGATGCGGGTATTTCTTCTTCATCTGATCTTCACGCTCCCAGGTGAACTCGGGTCCTCTACGAGCATTCCATCGAACCCTAACAATTGGTATCTTGTTTTGCTTAAGTCTTTTAACCTCACGATCCATTATTTCAACGGGTTCTTCGATGAATTGGAGTTTTTCGTTGATTTGGATTTCATCTAACGGAATAGTGAGATCTTCTTTAGCAAAACATTTCTTCAAATTCGAGACGTGGAAAGTGTTATTTACAGCCGCGAGTTGTTGAGGTAACTCAAGTCGGTAAGCTACTGGTCCGACACGATCAATAATCTTGAATGGTCCAATATACCTTGGATTTAATTTCCCTCGTTTACCAAATCGAACAACGCCTTTCCAAGGTGAAACTTTAAGCAAGACCATCTCTCCAATTTCAAATTCTATATCTTTTCTTTTAATGTCAGCGTAGCTCTTTTGTCGACTTTGGGCGGTTTTCAACCGTTGTTGAAATTGGATGATCTTCTCGGTAGTTTCTTGTATAATCTCCGGACCCGTAATCTGTCTATCCCCCACTTCACTCCAACAAATCGGAGACCTGCACTTTCTACCATAAAGTGCTTCAAACGGCGCCATCTCAATGCTTGAATGGTAGCTGTTGTTGTAGGAAAATTCTGCTAATGGTAGATGTCGATCCCAACTGTTTCCGAAATCAATAACACATGCTCGTAGCATGTCTTCAAGCGTTTGTATCGTCCTTTCGCTCTGGCCATCAGTTTGTGGATGATAGGCAGTACTCATGTCTAGACGAGTTCCTAATGCTTGCTGTAATGTCTGCCAGAATCTTGAAATAAATCTGCCATCCCTATCAGAGATAATAGAGATTGGTATTCCATGTCTGGAGACGACTTCCTTCAAATACAGTCGTGCTAACTTCTCCATCTTGTCATCTTCTCTTATTGGTAGGAAGTGTGCTGATTTGGTGAGACGATCAACTATTACCCAAATAGTATCAAAACCACTTGCAGTCCTTGGCAATTTAGTGATGAAATCCATGGTAATGTTTTCCCATTTCCATTCCGGGATTTCGGGTTGTTGAAGTAGACCTGATGGTTTCTGGTGCTCAGCTTTGACCTTAGAACACGTCAAACATTCTCCTACGTATTTAGCAACATCGGCTTTCATACCCGGCCACCAAAAATGTTTCTTGAGATCCTTGTACATCTTCCCCGTTCCAGGATGTATTGAGTATCTGGTTTTATGAGCTTCTCTAAGTACCATTTCTCTCATATCTCCAAATTTTGGTACCCAAATCCTTTCAGCCCTATACCGGGTTCCGTCTTCCCGAATATTAAGATGCTTCTCCGATCCTTTGGGTATTTCATCCTTTAAATTTCCCTCTTTTAAAACTCCTTGTTGCGCCTCCTTTATTTGAGTAGTAAGGTTATTATGAATCATTATATTCATAGATTTTACTCGAATGGGTTCTCTGTCCTTCCTGCTCAAGGCATCGGCTACCACATTTGCCTTCCCCGGGTGGTAACGAATCTCAAAGTCGTAATCATTCAATAATTCAATCCACCTACGCTGCCTCATATTCAGTTGTTTATGATTAAATATGTGTTGAAGACTTTTGTGGTCGGTATATATAATACTTTTGACCCCATATAAGTAGTGCCTCCAAGTCTTTAATGCAAAAACAACCGCGCCTAATTCCAAATCATGCGTCGTATAATTTTGTTCGTGAATCTTCAATTGTCTAGACGCATAAGCAATCACCTTCGTTCGTTGCATTAATACACAACCGAGACCTTGCTTTGATGCATCACAATAAATCACAAAATCATCATTCCCTTCAAGCAATGACAATATAGGTGCCGTAGTTAGCTTTTTCTTCAATAACTGAAACGCTTTCTCTTGTTCATCATTCCATTCAAATTTCTTCCCTTTATGCGTTAATGCAGTCAAGGGTTTTGCTATTCTGGAAAAGTCTTGGATGAACCTTCTGTAGTAACCAGCTAGTCCTAAAAACTGGCGTATGTGTTTCGGAGTTTTCGGGGTTTCCCACTTTTCAACAGTTTCTATCTTTGCGGATCCACCTTAATACCTTCTTTGTTCACTATGTGACCGAGGAATTGAACTTCTTCCAACCAAAATGCACACTTTGAAAACTTAGCGTACAATTCTTCCTTCCTCAATACTTCTAACACCTTTCTCAAATGTTCACCGTGTTCTTGGTCATTCTTTGAGAAAATAAGTATGTCATCAATGAAAACAATGACAAACTTGTCAAGGTATGGTCCACACACTCGGTTCATAAGGTACATGAACACAGCTGGTGCATTAGTTAAACCAAACGGCATGACCATAAACTCGTAATGACCGTAACGTGTTCTAAAAGCAGTCTTTGGAATATCATCTTCTTTCACCCGCATTTGATGATACCCGGAACGTAAGTCAATCTTTGAATAAACAGACGAGCCTTGTAGTTGATCAAATAAGTCATCGATTCTCGGTAGTGGGTAGCGGTTCTTGATGGTAAGTTTGTTCAACTCTCGGTAGTCGATACACAACCTGAATGTACCATCTTTCTTCTTGACAAACAAAACAGGAGCTCCCCACGGTGATGTGCTTGGTCGAATGAAACCACGCTCTAAAAGTTCTTGTAATTGGCTTTGTAGTTCTTTCATCTCGCTGGGTGTGAGTCTGTAAGGAGCACGAGCTATTGGTGCAGCTCCTGGTACAAGATCTATTTGAAATTCAACGGATCGATGTGGGGGTAATCCCGGTAATTCTTTCGGAAATACATCAGAAAATTCTTTTGCGACGGGAACATCATTGATGCTCTTTTCTTCAGTTTGTACTTTCTCGACGTGTGCTAGAACAGCATAGCAACCTTTTCTTATTAGTTTTTGTGCCTTCAAATTACTAATAAGATGTAGCTTCGTGTTGCCCTTTTCTCCGTACACCATTAAGGGTTTTCCTTTTTCTCGTATAATGCGAATTGCATTTTTGTAACAAACGATCTCTGCTTTCACTTCTTTCAACCAGTCCATACCGATTATCACATCAAAACTCCCTAACTCTACTGGTATCAAGTCAATCTTAAATGTTTCGCTAACCAGTTTAATTTCTCGATTCCGACATATATTATCTGCTGAAATTAATTTACCATTTGCTAATTCGAGTAAAAATTTACTATCCAAAGGCGTCAATGGACAACTTAATTTAGCACAAAAATCTCTACTCATATAGCTTCTATCCGCACCCGAATCAAATAAAACGTAAGCAGATTTATTGTCAATAAGAAACGTACCTGTAACAAGCTCCGGGTCTTCCTGTGCCTCTGCCGCATTAATATTGAAAACTCTTCTGCGGCCTTGTCCATTCGTGTTCTCCTGGTTCGGGCAATTTCTAATAATGTGGCCCGGTTTTCCACATTTATAACAAACTACATTGGCATAACTTGCTCCGACACTACTTGCTCCACCATTACTTGTTCCGACACCATTTGTTCCTTTCGTTCTGTTAACCCCTGGTCCGTAGACCTCACACTTCGCCGCGCTATGACCATTTCTTTTACACTTGTTGCAAAATTTGGTGCAGAACCCCGAGTGATTCTTTTCACACCTTTGGCATAGCTGCTTCTGATTGTTGTTGTTGTTGCGGTTATTATTGTTGTTGGGATGATTGTTGTAGTTGCTGTTGTTGTTGTTGTTGTTGTTGGGCCGTTTGTTGTAGTTGCGATTGATGTTGCGATTGTTGGGATAATTGTTGCGATTATTGTTGTAATTGCTGTTGTTGTTGTATTGGTGATTCTTATCACCGTTTTCCTCCCACTTTCTTTTGACTTGCTTCACATTGGCCTCTTCAGCAGTCTGTTCTTTAATTCTTTCTTCAATTTGGTTCACGAGTTTGTGAGCCATTCTACATGCCTGTTGTATGGAGGCGGGCTCGTGTGAACTTATATCTTCTTGGATTCTTTCCGGTAATCCTTTCACAAACGCGTCGATCTTCTCTTCCTCATCTTCGAACGCTCCCGGACACAATAGGCACAATTCTGTGAATCGTCTTTCGTACGTGGTAATATCAAATCCTTGGGTTCGTAACCCTCTAAGTTCTGTCTTGAGCTTATTGACCTCGGTTCTGGGACGGTACTTCTCGTTCATCAAGTGCTTGAATGCTGACCACGGTAGTGCGTACGCATCATCTTGTCCCACTTGCTCTAGATAGGTATTCCACCATGTTAACGCAGAACCTGTGAAGGTATGCGTAGCGTACTTTACTTTGTCCTCTTCAGTACACTTACTTATGGCAAACACCGATTCGACCTTCTCGGTCCACCGTTTCAATCCGATCGGTCCTTCGGTTCCATCAAATTCCAAAGGTTTGCAGGCAGTGAATTCTTTGTAGGTGCATCCTACACAATTTCCTGTACTGCTAGATCCAAGGTTATTGTTGGTATGTAGCGCAGCCTGTACTGCGGCTATGTTTGAAGCTAGAAAAGTACGGAATTCCTCTTCATTCATATTCACGGTGTGTCGAGTAGTCGGTGCCATTTCCTTCAAAATAGTTAAATGGAACAAGTTAATCATACAGAATATTAAGAGTAGTTAATAGTATTTCGTAGCATAATATGAACTCATTTATAAAAGCTTTTTCTTCATATTAGCGTTTTATAAGTTTAAATTCGGGTAGTACCTACCCGTTAAGTTCATACTTAGTAGCTAATATACAATTCAACTACTACAATTCTATATGAAAAACTGATTATAATAATATTTCGCGTTCAAACTTTTATACAATATTTTACAAACTTACAATACCGCTTATTTTACATAAAGCATGAAATATAGCACACAATAACTTTGATACAAGATAGTTGTGAAGATAATTCTAGCTAGTACACAAGTCGTTCAGCAAAGGCAATAAAGACACGTAATTCATACGTCCAGAAACAAGTCATGCATTCTGGTTTTACTAGGACTACTTCCCATCCTTGGTCTTGTGCAACATAACCGTTATGGCCGTTGATAAGACAGCGTGTTGTAACGTCGTCAAAGGGACGAGGGTTACGTAATGTCCAACAGTCCCGTAATAATCTAAAAACCTCATTTCTTACCCCAATTACCGACTCCGTCACTTGTGGAAACGTTTTGTTTAATAGTTGTAGCCCGATGTTCTTGTTCTCACTTTGGTGAGAAGCGAACATTACTAATTCGTAAGCATAACATGCTTCTTTATGTTGCATGTTAGCCGCTTTTTCTAAATCACGAAGTCCAATATTCGGATATATTGAGTCAAAATAATTTCTTAACCCGTTGCGTAAAATAGCATTTGGGTTCCCCGCAATATATGCGTCAAAGTAAACACATCGTAACTTATGGGTTTCCCAATGTGATATCCCCCATCTTTCAAACGAAAGTCTCTTATAAACCAAGACATTCTTGGAACGTTCTTCGAATGTCTTACAAACTGATCTCGCCTTAAATAGTTGTGCCGAGAAATTCTGGCCGACTCTAGACAAGATTTCATCAATCATGTCTCCGGGTAGGTCTCTTAAAATATTGGGTTGTCTATCCATTTTGTGTTTTTAAACTGTAAAATAGACAAGAGTTAGATTCATAAAAAAAATACTTATTAATACAAGCAATTTTTACATATATCATAAAGCATAAGAACACTATATTACATATATTACACCACACGAATACAACTATCTTATTCCGACTCGCTCGTTTCTTCTTCTTCGGTTTTGGTTCGTTTTGCCAAGTTTCTAGGGATATATGATGTTCCCCTAATACGAGCCGTCGTTGTCCACATTGGTTTAGAAAAACCTGGTGGTTTAGAGGTTCCCGGGTCATTGTTACAACTTAAGGACTTCGGGCGTTGACGATACATATAAAGTTCATCGGGGTTGGAATTAGATTTCTCTATTTTTATGCCCTTTCCCTTATTATTTTCTTTTGCCTTTTTAAATTCAGTTGGGGTAATTTCTATAATATCATCGGAATTCTCGTCGGAATCCGATTCATCGGAGAATTGGTAATCCTCCCAATATTTTGCTTCCTTGGCGGAAACACCATTGACCATAATTAACCTTGGTCGGTTGGTTGAGGATTTTCTTTTACTTAACCGTTTTATTATTTCCCCCACCGGTTCTATTTCTTCATCCGGTTCCGATTCTTCTTCCGGTTCCGATTCTTCTTCCGGTTCCGACTCTTCTTCCGGTTCCTCTTCGGGAACTTGTGAATCAGTCCACGAATCATTCCAATTTACATTTGACTCTTCATTATTATTAGGTGAGTCAATGGGACTTGTTCTAGAGGTAGACATCTATCACATAATATCAAACGCGTTAAGAGATTAATATATCACATAATATTCACATGTTAAAAATATATAGTTTCCAACAAAATTTGTTAAGCAATCATTTTTTCAAGTAAACACGGTCGAAGTCCAGACTCACTAATGCATCCTAACAAACTTGATAAGACACACTAATGCAAAATTCTGGTTCTCTAAGACCAACGCTCGGATACCAACTGAAATGTCCCGTTCTTATTGATTAAAAACGTTCCATATTAATTGATTTCGTTGCGAGGTTTTGACCTCTATATGAGACGTTTTTCAAAGACTGCATTCATTTTTAAAACAAACCATAACCTTTATTTCATAAATAAAGGTTTAAAAAGCTTTACGTAGATTATCAAATAATGATAATCTAAAATATCCTGTTTACACACGACCATTACATAATGGTTTACAATACAAATATGTTACATTGAAATCAGTTTCTTGAATGCAGTTTTTACACAATATCATACAAACATGGACTCCAAATCTTGTCCTTATTTTAGTATGCAACAGCGGAAGCTCTTAATATTCACCTGAGAATAAACATGCTTTAAACGTCAACAAAAATGTTGGTGAGTTATAGGTTTAACCTATATATATCAAATCGTAACAATAGACCACAAGATTTCATATTTCAATACACATCCCATACATAGAGATAAAAATCATTCATATGGTGAACACCTGGTAACCGACAATAACAAGATGCATATATAAGAATATCCCCATCATTCCGGGACACCCTTCGGATATGATATAAATTTCGAAGTACTAAAGCATCCGGTACTTTGGATGGGGTTTGTTAGGCCCAATAGATCTATCTTTAGGATTCGCGTCAATTAGGGTGTCTGTTCCCTAATTCTTAGATTACCAGACTTAATAAAAAGGGGCATATTCGATTTCGATAATTCAACCATAGAATGTAGTTTCACGTACTTGTGTCTATTTTGTAAATCATTTATAAAACCTGCATGTATTCTCATCCCAAAAATATTAGATTTTAAAAGTGGGACTATAACTCACTTTCACAGATTTTTACTTCGTCGGGAAGTAAGACTTGGCCACTGTTGATTCACGAACCTATAACAATATATACATATATATTAAAGTATGTTCAAAATATATTTACAACACTTTTAATATATTTTGATGTTTTAAGTTTATTAAGTCAGCTGTCCTCGTTAGTAACCTATAACTAGTTGTCCACAGTTAGATGTACAGAAATAAATCGATAAATATTATCTTGAATCAATCCACGACCCAGTGTATACGTATCTCAGTATTGATCACAACTCAAACTATATATATTTTGGAATCAACCTCAACCCTGTATAGCTAACTCCAACATTCACATATAGAGTGTCTATGGTTGTTCCGAAATATATATAGATGTGTCGACATGATAGGTCGAAACATTGTATACGTGTCTATGGTATCTCAAGATTACATAATATACAATACAAGTTGATTAAGTTATGGTTGGAATAGATTTGTTACCAATTTTCACGTAGCTAAAATGAGAAAAATTATCCAATCTTGTTTTACCCATAACTTCTTCATTTTAAATCCGTTTTGAGTGAATCAAATTGCTATGGTTTCATATTGAACTCTATTTTATGAATCTAAACAGAAAAAGTATAGGTTTATAGTCGGAAAAATAAGTTACAAGTCATTTTTGTAAAGGTAGTCATTTCAGTCGAAAGAACGACGTCTAGATGACCATTTTAGAAAACATACTTCCACTTTGAGTTTAACCATAATTTTTGGATATAGTTTCATGTTCATAATAAAAATCATTTTCTCAGAATAACAACTTTTAAATCAAAGTTTATCATAGTTTTTAATTAACTAACCCAAAACAGCCCGCGGTGTTACTACGACGGCGTAAATCCGGTTTTACGGTGTTTTTCGTGTTTCCAGGTTTTAAATCATTAAGTTAGCATATCATATAGATATAGAACATGTGTTTAGTTGATTTTAAAAGTCAAGTTAGAAGGATTAACTTTTGTTTGCGAACAAGTTTAGAATTAACTAAACTATGTTCTAGTGATTACAAGTTTAAACCTTCGAATAAGATAGCTTTATATGTATGAATCGAATGATGTTATGAACATCATTACTACCTTAATTTCCTTGGATAAACCTACTGGAAAAGAGAAAAATGGATCTAGCTTCAATGGATCCTTGGATGGCTCGAAGTTCTTGAAGCAGAATCATGACACGAAAACAAGTTCAAGTAAGATCATCACTTGAAATAAGATTGTTATAGTTATAGAAATTGAACCAAAGTTTGAATATGATTATTACCTTGTATTAGAATGATAACCTACTGTAAGAAACAAAGATTTCTTGAGGTTGGATGATCACCTTACAAGATTGGAAGTGAGCTAGCAAACTTGAAAGTATTCTTGATTTTATGAAACTAGAACTTTTGGAATTTATGAAGAACACTTAGAACTTGAAGATAGAACTTGAGAGAGATCAATTAGATGAAGAGAATTGAAGAATGAAAGTGTTTGTAGGTGTTTTTGGTCGTTGGTGTATGGATTAGATATAAAGGATATGTAATTTTGTTTTCATGTAAATAAGTCATGAATGATTACTCATATTTTTGTAATTTTATGAGATATTTCATGCTAGTTGCCAAATGATGGTTCCCACATGTGTTAGGTGACTCACATGGGCTGCTAAGAGCTGATCATTGGAGTGTATATACCAATAGTACATACATCTAAAAGCTGTGTATTGTACGAGTACGAATACGGGTGCATACGAGTAGAATTGTTGATGAAACTGAACGAGGATGTAATTGTAAGCATTTTTGTTAAGTAGAAGTATTTTGATAAGTGTATTGAAGTCTTTCAAAAGTGTATAAATACATATTAAAACACTACATGTATATACATTTTAACTGAGTTTAAGTCATCGTTAGTCGTTACATGTAAGTGTTGTTTTGAAACCTTTAGGTTAACGATCTTGTTAAATGTTGTTAACCCAATGTTTATAATATCAAATGAGATTTTAAATTATTATATTATCATGATATTATCATGTATGAATATCTCTTAATATGATATATATACATTAAATGTCTTTACAACGATAATCGTTACATATATGTCTCGTTTAAAAATCATTAAGTTAGTAGTCTTGTTTTTACATATGTAGTTCATTGTTAATATACTTAATGATATGTTTACTTATCATAGTATCATGTTAACTATATATATATCCATATATATGTCATCATATAGTGTTTACAAGTTTTAACGTTCGTGAATCACCGGTCAACTTGGGTGGTCAATTGTCTATATGAAACATATTTCAATTAATCAAGTCTTAACAAGTTTGATTGCTTAACATGTTGGAAACATTTAATCATGTAAATATCAATCTCAATTAATATATATAAACATGGAAAAGTTCGGGTCACTACACTGATTGCCCTGATAACCCTGATTACCTTGATAAACTTGATTACCACTCTGATAATTGTTACCACCCGTATTGCTCGCCTGATTGAAAAACTGTCTTCCACCTGGAAATTCACCAAGGGCAAAATCACCCTTCTTAACATAACCCAGATAATTAGCCTGTTCCTCCATTGACGCTTGATCACAATCTTTAGTAAGATGCGGTCCTTGGCATAATTCACAACCCACCTTCATAGCATGCATCTCTTTAGTCATCGATTCCATTTGTCTTTTAACAGTTGCTAATTGTGCTCTAACCGATGCGAGCTCATCATTAGTTTCGGTACTAGCGACATGAGAAGAGCGAGAAATATCTAATTCTTGATGCCAATCATACGAATGCGTGGCAGTATCTGAGATGATTTCGTAAGCGTCATCCGGAGTCTTTTTCATCAAAGAACCACCTGCAGCAATATCAAGTTCTTTCCTTGTTGGCACATTAACACCTTTGTAGAAAATTTGGACCTTATTGAAGTTGTTCAACCCGTGTTGAGGACAATTACGTAACATTTTTCCGAATCGTGTCCAAGCATCATAAAGTGTCTCATGTGGCTTCTGAAAAAAGTGATTAATTTCGCTCTACAGTTGAGCGGCCTTTGCGGCGGGAAAGAAACGTTGCAAAAATTTATCCTCCATTGTAGCCCAACTATCAATTTCACCTTCAGGCAATGAGTCTAACCAATCCTTGGCGTCATCTTTCAAAGACCAAGGAAAAACCCTCAGATAGATAACTGTTTCCGCGATATTTGCAATTTTGAACAAGTTGCAAATGCTTTTAAAGTTCCAAAGATGCTCGAATGCATCCTCTTTCGGTGTACCCATGAACTGACATTGATGAGTTATCATATTAAGAATCTGTCCCTTGACTTCAAAATCTGTAGTGACTGGTGGTTGCCTGATGGCGTGTCCATTACCAGCCCTCGTGGCTTTCATCAATGCTTCCATAGTCTGTCCGACTGCTCCTTCAGACATGTTAACTTCTTCCTTAATATACTCAAAATCCGAAATATAAAAAGGTAACTCTGCGAAATCCTCGGTGATTTCCTGTTCTTCTTTCGCTTTGCTGCGTGTGTAGTAAACTCTAGACGGTTCCAGAGTTATTTGTACCTAACCTGCGATCACACCACAACAAAACCGCGCGTAAAATCAAACAAAAATAACAGAAAAGGAACTTTTGCAAGAATTGCTTCTCACAAAAGGATCGAATAATTAAAAGCTTAACCAAATTTTCAATAATTACACCGTTCCCCGGTAGCAGCGCCAAAAAGTTGATGTGTAATTTCGTCCTCTAAATTATTAGCTAAATACCTATCGATTATCACACAATACAGGCAACTATAACCAGTTCGTGTAGTAATTAAACAAGTATTTGACCAATTCGTTCCACAGAGAGCAGGTAATTGAAAACTTGAACTATTAATTATTCTAAGATTTAAAAGGGGGTTTTGTTGTAAAACTGATTAAACGCGAAAGTAAATTAAACCTAATTCAATAAGAAGCAAAGGTATCCTCTTAGCTATAATTCCCTAGGCAAGGATTGCTCGTTTAAACTCGTTAAGTAAACAATTACGATGATGTGACACTGTATTTATCTGTCGATTCCTACAGTTTAAGACTAATAACCTAAGTATAACTGTCGTTAACCTAGAGTTACTAACCAATTCACAATGATATTCCTCAAGATTATAATCTAACTTAGGTTGGTTTGGTGTCCCTTACAACCTTACAATTATTGCAACTAATTTCAAGTTCAACCACTATACGATTAATTTTATTATCGGTGTCCCTCGTAAAATCTCACGTATTCCTAAATTATTCACGCTCAATAATCTAGTAAAAGCTATTAATCAATTTAACTGTCGTTAGTTAATTAATAACTTCCGTGATCTAACAATCAATAAGCTTTAATAACGGTGGATCTTAGCTAGACATAAACTTGTGTAATTTTAATTAATTGTTGTTAACCAAAAGATCGCAATCCATCACCTAGATTCATGCATCTAAGTGAATACTAAATATTTAGCTACTCATGGTAAAGCAAAGAACAAATAAATAAAAAGAAAAATTAAACATAATCATTGAATTGAATGAAGAGCAAATTAATAAAAGTAATAAAAGTTAATACAAAGATTAAACTAACCAAGAATGATATTGTAGTTTAAACCCTTGTAAAACAATGAAGAAAGACAAAGAAATTCGTAACTAATGTTGATGTGGAAGAAAATTCGTAAATAAAACTGCATACCCTAAATTGGGGTAAAATTCGTCTATTTATAGAATCTGAAAAAACAGCTGAAACCGACTCAGGTCGCGTTCCGCGACATATCATCGCGATCCGCGACAACATCATCGCGTAACGCGATAACCAGGACGCGACAGTAGTGATTTAAACTCGATAGAATGGTCAGAACACCCTTTTTTCCATGTCGTGTTCTGATGCACTTTGTCACGTATCACGATGACCAAAACGCGATAAACATCATCCTGAAGCGATGGAAATTGACTTTTTCACTCGAGACGCGTTTATCTTCAACTCTAACTCCGTTTTGGCTATATCTTCAATAAAAATCATCGTTAATGAGCCAACGAACCAAATCTTGACAATTTCCTCATTTTAAACTCAAATAACTCGATATCTCCATCAAAGTCTTCAAAATACCAACAAATGGAACAAGATAACGCCCAAAATATATGTATGAAAATGGCGTTATCAATTTCCGAAAGAATTACCGGGATTACCCCCACATCGATCCGTTGAATTTCAAATAGATCTTGTACCAGGAGCTGCACCAATAGCTCGTGCTCCTTACAGAGTCACACCCAGCGAGATGAAAGAACTGCAAAGCCAATTACAAAAACTTTTAGAGCGTGGTTTCATTCGACCAAGCACATCACCGTGGGGAGCTGCTGTTTTGTTTGTCAAGAAGAAAGATGGTACATTCAGGTTGTATATCGACTACCGAGAGTTGAACAAACTTACCATCAAGAACCGCTACCCACTACCGAGAATCGAAGACTTATTTGATCAACTACAAGGCTCGTCTATTTATTCAAAGATTGACTTACGCTCCGGGTATCATCAAATGCGAGTGAAAGAAGATGATATTCCAAAGACTACTTTCAGAACACGTTACAGTCATTACGAGTTTATGGTCATGCCTTTTGATTTAACTAATGCACCAGCTGTGTTCATGGACCTTATGAACCGAGTGTGTGGACCATACCTTGACAAGTTTGTCATTGTTTTCATTGATGACATACTTATTTACTCAAAGAATGACCAAGAACACGGTGAACATTTGAGAAAGGTGTTAGAAGTATTGAGGAAGGAAGAATTGTACGCTAAGTTTTCAAAGTGTGCATTTTGGTTGGAAGAAGTTCAATTCCTCGGTCACATAGTAAACAAAGAAGGTATTAAGGTGGATCCGCCAAAGATAGAAACTATTGAAAAGTGGGAAACCCCGAAAACTCCGAAACACATACGCCAGTTTTTAGGACTAGCTGGTTACTACAGAAGGTTCATCCAAGACTTTTCCAAAATAGCAAAACCCTTGACTGTATTAACGCATAAAGGGAAGAAATTTGAATGGAAGGATGAACAAGAGAAAGCATTCCAGTTATTGAAGAAAAAGCTAACTACGGCACCTATATTGTCATTGCCTAAAGGGAATGATGATTTTGTGATTTATTGTGACTCATTAAAGCAAGGTCTCGGTTGTGTATTAATGCAACGAACGAAGGTGATTGCTTATGCGTCTAGACAATTGAAGATTCACGAACAAAATTATACGACGCATGATTTGGAATTAGGCGCGGTTGTTTTTGCATTAAAGACTTGGAGGCACTACTTATATGGGGTCAAAAGTATTATATATACCGACCACAAAAGTCTTCAACACATATTTAATCAGAAATAGCTGAATATGAGGCAGCGTAGGTGGATTGAATTGTTGAATGATTACGACTTTGAGATTCGTTACCACCCGGGGAAGGCAAATGTGGTAGCCAATGCCTTGAGTAGAAATGATAGAGAACCCATTCGAGTAAAATCTATGAATATAATGATTCACAATAACCTTACTACTCAAATAAAGGAGGCGCAACAAGGAGTTTTAAAAGAGGGAAATTTAAAGAATGAAATACCCAAAGGATCGGAGAAGCATCTTAATATTCGGGAAGATGGAACCCGGTATAGGGCTGAAAGGATTTGGGTACCAAAATTTGGAGATATGAGAGAAATGGTACTTAGAGAAGCTCATAAAACCAGATACTCAATACATCCTGGAATGGGGAAGATGTACAAGGATCTCAAGAAACATTTTTGGTGGCCAGGTATGAAAGCCGATGTTGCTAAATACGTAAGGGAATGTTTGACGTGTTCTAAGGTCAAAGCGGAGCATCAGAAATCATCAGGTCTACTTCAACAACCCGAAATCCCGGAATGGAAATGGGAAAACATTACCATGGATTTCATCACTAAATTGCCAAGGACTGCAAGTGGTTTTGATACTATTTGGGTAATAGTTGATCGTCTCACCAAATCAGCACACTTCCTGCCAATAAGAGAAGATGACAAGATGGAGAAGTTAGCACGACTGAATTTGAAGGAAGTCGTCTCCAGACATGGAATACCAATCTCTATTATCTCTGATAGGGATGGCAGATTTATTTCAAGATTCTGGCAGACATTACAGCAAGCATTAGGAACTCGTCTAGACATGAGTACTGCCTATCATCCACAAACTGATGGGCAGAGTGAAAGGACGATAAAAATGCTTGAAGACATGCTACGAGCATGTGTTATTGATTTCAAAAACAGTTGGGATCGACATCTATCGTTAGCAGAATATTCCTACAACAATAGCTACCATTCAAGCATTGAGATGGCTCCGTTTGAAGCACTTTATGGTAGAAAGTGCAGGTCTCCGAATTGTTGGAGTGAAGTGGGGGATAGACAGATTACGGGTCCGGAGATAATACAAGAAACTACCGAGAAGATCATCCAAATTCAACCACGGTTGAAAACCGCCCAAAGTCGACAAAAGAGCTACGCCGACATTAAAAGAAAAGATATAGAATTTGAAATTAGAGAGATGGTCATGCTTAAGGTTGAACCTTGGAAAGGCGTTGTTCGATTTGGTAAACGAGGTAAATTAAATCCAAGGTATATTGGACCATTCAAGATTATTGATCGTGTCGGACCAGTAGCTTACCGACTTGAGTTACCTCAACAACTCGCGGCTGTACATAACACTTTCCACGTCTCGAATTTGAAGAAATGTTTTGCTAAAGAAGATCTCACTATTCCGTTGGACGAAATCCAAATCAATGAAAAACTTCAATTCATTGAAGAACCCGTTGAAATAATGGATCGTGAGGTTAAGAGACTTAAACAAAACAAGATACCGATTGTTAAGGTTCTATGGAATGCTCGTAGAGGACTCGAGTTTACCTGGGAACGAGAAGATCAGATGAAGAAGAAGTACCCGCACTTATTTCCAGAAGATGAGCCAACACCTTCAATCGCTTAAAATTTCGGGGCGAAATTTATTTAACGGGTAGGTACTGTAGTGACCCGAACTTTTTCGAACCTTTCTATGATTATATGTTTAATGAAAACTATATTTACATGATTAAATGTTTCCAACATGTTAAGCAATCAAACTTGTTAAGACTTGGTTAATTGAAACGGAAATTTTGTAAACGTCTGATTACCCAGTTTGACCAATGATTCACGAACGCTATTAGTTGTATATGACATGATGATACATAAATGAATAAATATATATATTTAACATGATATAATGATCATCAATTATCTCATTAAAAATAGTAACAATAAGTTATATACTTAAAAAGGAGACTATTGACGTATGAAACTCGAAACGATACATATAACGGTTATCGTTATAACCACGTCTTACTAAATATATATGAAGCATATTAATATATTGTTATATTATATATAACATGATAATATGATAATTAAATATATCATTAAGTGTATTAACAATGAACTACATAAGTAAAAACAAGACTACTAACTTAAGGATTTCGAAACGAGACATATATGTAACGATTATCGTTGTAACAACATTTAAATGTATATATCATATTAAAATATATTAATATATCATAATATCATGATAATATAATAATTTAAAATCTCATTTGATATTATAAACTTTGGGTTAACAACATTTAACAAGATCGTTAACCTAAAGGTCTCAAAACAACACTTACATGTAACGACTAACGATGACTTAACGACTCAGTTAAAATGTATATACATGTAGTGTTTTAATATGTATTCATACACTTTTTAAATACTTCAAGACACTTATCAAAATACTTTTACTTAACAAAAATGCTTACAATTACATCCTCGTTCAGTTTCATCAACAATTCTACTCGTATGCACCCGTATTCGTACTCGTACAATACACAGCTTTTAGATGTATGTACTATTGGTATATACACTCCAATGATCAGCTCTTAGCAGCCCATGTGAGTCACCTAATACATGTGGGAACCATCATTTGGCAACTAGCATGAAATATCTCATAAAATTACAAAAATATGAGTAATCATTCATGACTTATTTACATGAAAACAAAATTACATATCCTTTATATCTAATCCATACACCAATGACCAAAAACACCTACAAACACTTTCATTCTTTAATTTTCTTCATCTAATTGATCTCTCTCAAGTTCTAACTTCAAGTTCTAAGTGTTCTTCATAAATTCTACAAGTTCTAGTTACATAAAATCAAGAATACTTTCAAGTTTGCTAGCTCACTTCCAATCTTGTAAGGTGATCATCCAACCTCAAAAAATCTTTGTTTCTTACAGTAGGTTATCATTCTAATACAAGGTAATAATCATATTCAAACTTTGGTTCAATTTCTATAACTATAACAATCTTATTTCAAGTGATGATCTTACTTGAACTTGTTTTCGTGCCATGATTCTGCTTCAAGAACTTCGAGCCATCCAAGGATCGGTTGAAGCTAGATCCTTTTTTCTCTTTTCCAATAGGTTTATCCAAGGAACTTAAGGTAGTAATGATGTTCATAACATCATTTGATTCAGACATAAAAAGCTATCATATTCGAAGTGGTAAACTAGTAATCACTAGAACATAGTTTAGTTAATTCTAAACTTGTTCGCAAATAAAGTTAATCCTTCTAACTACACTTTTAAAATCAACTATACATATGATATATATCTATATTATATGCTAACTTAATGATTTAAAACCCGGAAACACGATAAACACCATAAAACCGGATTTACGCCGTCGTAGTTACAACCGGGGGCTGTTTTGGTTTGGATAATTAAAAACTATGAAAAACTTTGATTTAAAAGCTATACTTCTTTGAAAATGATTTTTATTATGAACATGAAACCATATCCAAAAATCATGGTTAAACTCAAAGTGAAAGTATGTTTTTCAAAACAGTCATCAAGATGTCGTTCTTTCGACGGAAATGACTACCTCTTTCAAAAACGACTTGTAACTTGTATTTCCGACTATAAACCTATACCTTTTATGTTTAGTTTCATAAAGTCAAGTTCAATACGAAACTGTGGCCGCTTAAATCACTCAAAACGGATTAGAAACGAAGAAATGGCGAGCAAAACAAAATTGGTAAAAACTACTCATTTTAGCTACGTGAAAATTGGTAACAAATCTATTCCAACCATAACTTAATCAACTTGTATTGTATATTATGTAATCTTGAGATACCATAGACATGTATACAATGTTTCGACCTATCATGTCGACACATCTATATATATTTCGGAACAACCATAGACACTCTATATGTGAATGTTGGAGTTAGCTATACAGGGTTGAGGTTGATTCCAAAATATATATAGTTTGAGTTGTGATCAATACTGAGATATGTATACACTGGGTCGTGGATTGATTCAAGATAATATATATCGATTTATTTCTGTACATCTAACTGTGGACAACTAGTTGTAGGTTACTAACGAGGACAACTGACTTAATAAACTTAAAACATCAAAATGTATTAAAAGTGTTGTAAATATATTTTGAACATACTTTGATATATATGTACATATTTGTTATAGGTTCATGAATCGACCAGTGGCCAGGTCTTATTTCCCGACGAAGTAAAAAAATCTGTAAAAGTGAGTTATAGTCCCACTTTTAAAATCTAATATTTTTGGGATGAGAATACATGCATGTTTTATAAATGATTTACAAAATAGACACAAGTACGTGAAACTACATTCTATGGTTGAATTATCGAAATCGAATGTGCCCCTTTTTATTAAGTCTGGCAATCTAAGAATTAGGGAACAGACACCCTAATTGATGCGAATCCTAAAGATAGATCTATTGGGCCTAACAAACCCCATCCAAAGTACCAGATACTTTAGTACTTCGAAATTTATATCATATCCGAAGGGTGTCCCGGAATGATGGGGATATTCTTAAATATGCATCTTGTTAATGTCGGTTACCAGGTGTTCACCATATGAATGATTTTTATCTTTATGTATGGGATGTGTATTGAAATATGAAATCTTGTGGTCTATTATTATGATTTGATAATATATAGGTTAAACCTATAACTCACCAACATTTTTGTTGACGTTTTAAGCATGTTTATTCTCAGGTGATTA
Source organism: Rutidosis leptorrhynchoides (assembly GCF_046630445.1). Taxonomy (NCBI): domain Eukaryota; kingdom Viridiplantae; phylum Streptophyta; class Magnoliopsida; order Asterales; family Asteraceae; genus Rutidosis; species Rutidosis leptorrhynchoides. The sequence continues at coordinate 344,219,638 of NC_092337.1, forward strand.
TTAAGAGCTTCCGCTATCGCATACTTAAATAAGGACGAGATTTGGAGTCCATGCTTGTATGATATTGTGTAAAAACTGCATTCAAGAAACTTATTTCGTTGTAACATATTTGTATTGTTAACCATTATGTAATGGTCGCGTGTAAGCAGGATATTTTAGATTATCATTATTTGATAATCTACGTAAAGTTTTTTAAACCTTTATTGATGAAATAAAGGTTATGATTTGTTTTAAAATGAATGCAGTCTTTGAAAAACGTCTCATATAGAGGTCAAAACCTCGCAACGAAATCAATTAATATGGAACGTTTTTAATCAATAAGAACGGGACATTTCACATTCTGTCCTCAAACATTTCACAAAAGCACTTCACTGGACGAAAAAGAGGGCGGAGCCATGAGCGGCTCGCCACTAACACCGCCCAGGATCTATCTTTAGTCATCTTTTCCATTCGTCTCTCCACAGCATCTATCTTTGCGGAAATGGAATCTAAGTCATGGCTAGAATCGGCTCTAGCTGCTTTAAATGATCTAACGATATCTTTTTCTTGGTGCCATTCATGTGAGTGGGAAGCAGTGTTATCAATAATTTTGTAAGCATCAGTTTCGGTTTTCTTCATAATAGAACCACCAGCTGCTATATCTATGTCTTTCCTTGTAGTGATGTCGCATCCTTGGTAGAATATTTGTACTATTTGACAGGTATCTAAACCATGTTGCGGACATCCTCTTAATAACTTTCCAAATCTTGTCCACGCCTCATATAGAGTTTCATTTGGCTTCTGTGTGAATGTAACAATTTTTCCTTGAAGTCTTACGGCTTTAGATGCAGGAAAGAATTGTTTAAGAAAATTTTCAACTAAAACATCCCATGTATCAATCGCCCCTTCAGGTAACGATTCCAACCAATCTTTGGCTTCTCCCTTTAAAGTCCAGGGAAATAACATGAGATATATCTGTTCATCCTCTACTTCTCGGATTTTAAATAGTGTGCAGATCCTATTAAAGGTACGTAGATGTTCATTTGGATCTTCCTTCGGTGCACCACTAAATTGGCATTGATTAGTCACCATGTGTAGAATTTGTCCTTTGATTTCATAATCTGGCGCATTAATGTCTGGATGAGTAATTGCGTGACCTTGGCCAGTGCGTTTATCTCTCATTAAATCTTCCATACTTAATGGTTCTGTTACTTCCATAATTGAATTTGTTGAATCGGAATCATTAGAGGATTCTGATTTAATGGTTCGTTCCTCAACAATCTCTGTTTGAATGATTGGTGGTTCCGGAGGAAAATTTAATGGTTCAGGATCTATGAATCGTCCCTGAATATTCTCCGGATTCTCAATTGTGAGGTCGGGTTCAAAAAATGGATTATCAACGGCGACAATATTAGTTAGATGTCTTGATCTAGTTACAGGTGGTGAACGTACAAAAGGTGATGAACGTCTTGCTCGGTGCATTCACTGAATATCCTATTAGTTTTTAAAAGGAAAGAAAAATTATAATAAGTTATCCAATCAATAGACTTTTCTGATTTTGCCCATGTTTCGAATAGCCAAAAGATGCAGCAGAGGGGCAGGATTCGTTTGGTCTCAATATAATTGAGGACTGTTTGGCTCCAATAACCCGGTCCACGTACAAATCCAACTATTACTACGAACCAAAAAATTTTGATGTCTATTAATTTAACCACTTAAAATAAATTTTCGTAATTTTAAGAAATTTAGATAAGAAGTAGATTAAAAATCTATGTCCTAAAAACTAGGATGGCGAGAAATAAGAAAGAAAAAGAGTTCGTCGGAAAAAGATCGAAAAAGAAAAATAAGAAAGAAAAATAAAAGGCGACGGAAAAATAAAAGAAACTTATAAAACTTAAAAACACTTGACTAACCCAACCTTATCACTACAACTAACTTAAAATTATAATCGCAAATTGAGATTACTAATTGGAATGATAATTGATACATAGGTAAAAGGCGTCTAAAAATATTGAAGCTTACAAGTAAAACTCTATCCCAAATGGCAATAACTTAAAAAGGTACTAAAACTTAAAAAGGCGTCGCAAAATTCTAAAGTACCTAAATCTTAGTCTAAAGAAAAAGCACTTAAGGGATTTTACGGCAAGGCCTAAAAATCTAGAAATAAAAATAACTATGGCAAAAACTATGAATTAAAAATAAATACGAGTGAAAAATACAAAAATTACGCTAAAACTATTAAAAAGGAAAACTGTTAGGAACTCCCTTATAATGGAGTATTTCTGGCCAAAAATAGTTCAGGATGTATTTCAAATGCCAAAGATTGGGATGGTGCTGGTGACGATTTTTTTCAAATAGTGTTTTTTTTCATTCAATTTATATTTATAGTGTCTTCAAAATAAAAAATACAAATCTAGCATAACCGACCTTCCCAAGGACAACTTCACACTTGTTACACCAAACCGGTGGTATAATCAACCCTGTATATTATATACACCAAGAGATGTTGGGCCAGCCCTTGAGGTATCAATATTTCGATTCTAAGTTCTTTTGTGGAGCAAGTTGTCATGTAAAGCCTAATGGGTGTAGACACCTAACGAGCTAATCCTACTTTTCACCATATAATTAGCTACACATGCAATAGAACCGAACTTAGAAGAATGAGTCTATTTGATTAAACCCATAAGTACTCTCAACAGAAAGCATTCAAAAACCAAGTCTTTAATTTTCGATTCTGACCAGGCCGCTGCCTGTTGTTATCCAGCTGTCGGCTGGTATGTTGATCAAGCAAGGTTTTCGGCTGACCATAGATAGACACCGGCTTAACCAAGCTTTTCCTATATTTTCAAAGACCTAATATTCTCTGATTCCGACGTCGGCTAGCCATAGACAGTCGTCGGCTTGGAACGTTAACAAACAGAAGATTAAATATAATTACCATAGACAATGTTTGAAATTATTTTTTGGTTTTATAGGTCTCGGGCCTCCGACCTCGCTACTTAGCCGCCAACCCTACTTGACTAATTATTAAATCCGAATTACAGTTTATCCATTTTACCCAAACCAACACCCTAAAGGTGTTTAACTACTCATATTGATAACATAACATTAAATATAAGACGTAAACATGATATTAAACAAGAATAATAATAAGTAAACGGGAATTATATCATGAATGAAAAATGAATGCGAAAATAGTAAATTGCAGAACGCTTCAATAACTTGAATTAAAAGTGTTATGATTGTTCTTGGCTTGGAAAATAACTTTAAATAATGAAAGACAAATACTTGGAAGTAAATTGAAGGAGTAAATTGAATGTAAAAACTGGAAACGGAAGCAAACATAATTTAAACCTAAACTAAAATGTATAACTAACTATATCAAATTACAAACCGTATATAGGAAAACTTCGGCCGCCGGCATGGAAATTTAGGCCGCCGGCCTCAGTAGGTCAGTGTAACTGAGGCTGCAATCTTTAGACTTATGGTTGTCAGCTTGAAATAAGGAAGGTATCTTTAGTATCACAACTAGGACGCTCTGTCGGCGGTGTTGACTTTTAGGTCGCTAACTTCAGATAATTCCGGAATTTCTTTTCTTAATTATTTAAACACGTGAATTTAATCCTTATTTAGGGAGGCCACCGTCTTGAGTCTTTGCGCGAAAACTTTTCTTCCATGTTGAATTCCTTTTTACTTCAGGGAGGCCTCCGGCTAGGGATATTAGGCCACCGGCCTGTGTACATTCTCATGATTTATTAGCTCTTTGTTTTCTTCTACATTTTGGCTTGTTTTCTCTATAAATGTACCTGCATTGATAACGAATAAACTTTTTCACAATGTTAGTAGCCTTTGCTCATATTCCGCTAATTTAGCAAAAGAATAGGTCATTTATGTGTGAAAATAAGGAAGATAACACCATAAAAGGGGTATAAAAATATTTATAATTTGGTGTTATCACTTCTTGTTGGATTTCCTTACTTGTAATACTTGAAAAAAATCACTTGCTACATTATAATATGTGTAAACAATATATACATATATAAACATGACGATGCACAAATAACGTAACATATATATATAGTACATAAAACCTTATATGACATATAATAGAGTTTATACCTTATATACATATACATAAGTACTAAATTATCTAGATCTGATTACATATAATACAATTGTAAATAAGTTTTGATTACATTTAATATAATAACTACTAAAAATTAAATACTTTTTAAATACAAGATTGTAAAAAGGTAGATAATAATTAAGTAAAGTTTTAAGAAAAGAATGTGTATAAATTATTAAGTTATGTAGTATTTTTTGAAGAAATTTAGTTAACACATAAAAATACAAGAAACAAAGAAGTTTCATCTCACATTGGATGGACGAAGAAACTTAGAAGGAGTACTCAAGTGTAAATACAAAGACTAAACAATCATATCTTCTTAAGAAAACAAAAAAGACTTAATTACGTCAGTAGTCCCTAAAATTTACTAATAGGTTCATCTTGGGCCATAGAGTTTTATTTTTCAATGATAACCTGATGTTATGCGAGGTGTATATAAAATAGCTTTATATTTTAGCAGAAAATACTATTAAATACAATACAATTTTACACAAGATATTTATTTATTTAGAGAATGGATATACTTAAACCTTGCTACAACACTTATAGGCAGTGTACCTAATCGTACAGTAGTGTAGTTTTTAGTAAGTCCGGTTCGTTCCACAGGGAAAATCTTTAAACAAAGCTTAACGCTATATTAGTTTACTTTTATAAAAATACAAATATATATATAAGTAATATTATTATTATAAAGGGGGGTTTTTACCGTTTAATGACCGGTTTGTCGATTTTAATTCTTCAGTCGCAGTTAAAACCAAATGTAAAATATTAAATAAAAGACTTAATTTAAAGCGTAAAGTAAATAACGATAATGAAATTACGAATAATAAAAGTACGATAAAATAAACTTGCGATAATTAAAAAGTACGATAATTAAAAGTGCAATTAAATACAATAACAATAAATAAAAATGCGATAATTAGAAGTGCAATTAAATATAAAATAAAGGAAATTAAATATGAAATAAAAGAATTATGCTTATTTAAACTTCCGTAATCATGATGTTTGACGTGTTGATTTTAGTTTTATGTCCATGGGTTAATTGTCCTTTGTCCTGGATTATTTAATATGTCCGTCTGGTTTTTGTCCATAACAGTCCATCAGTCATAAATATAAAGTGCGAGTGTCCTCGTCAAATTATCCTTATACCCGAAGTTAAATATTCCAACTAATTGGGGACTTAAACTGTAACAAGGTTTTATTACTTTGTTTAATAATTATACCAGGATGTCGAATGAGTGTAACCCAAGGTTTTAATACTTTGTTAACAATTATGCCAAGTGTCCTTGTACATAATTTCACCCCTGTTTTACTAATTCTAGTGGCTATTAATCCATTCCCGTGTCCGGTTAAATGAACAATTATTTGTACATATAAATACCCCGCCCATCGTGTCCGATCGAGTGTAAATGGTTATTTATAGGGACGCCCAATTGTAAATCTTTATATTAACATTAACAAACTATCATTTAGTTAAACAAATATAAAGCCCATTAATAGCCCATAGTCTAATTTCCACAATTGTCGTTCTTTTGTCCAAACCCCAATTATGGTACAAAGCCCAATTACCCAATTTTAGTAATTAGCCCAACATCATGATTACTTCGGATTAAATAAGCATAATGATAACTTAGCTACGAGACATTAAATTAAAAAGGTTGAACATAGCTTACAATGATTAAAAATAGCGTAGCGTTACACGGACAGAATTTCGACTTACACCCTTACAACATTCGCTAACATACCCTTATTATTAGAATTATAATTAAAATTAAAATTAAAATATAAATTATAAATATAAATATTACGTATGAATGGAGAAGAGAAAGATATATGTTTTTGCGTTCACCAAACTGCGAATTTATTGGAGATGTGGCCTGACTTTTCATGCCATGCGATCGCATGGACTTTCTTCTTCCTGGCCATGCGATCGTATGGCCAGCTGGGAGAGCTCACATGTTGCTTGTTTCCTTGTGCCGACATTTTATAAATATAATATAATATTATAATATATATATTAATTTTAAGAATTAATTATATATTATATTATATTATATTGATATGCATAGTTGACTTGTAATTTTTAGTCCGTTGCGTCGAGCGTTGAGAGTTGACTCTGGTCCCGGTTCCGGATTTTCGAACGTCCTTGCGTACAATTTAATATCTCGTACTTTGCGTTTTGAATCTTGTACTCTTGTAATTTTGAGACGTTTCTTATCAATAATTGGAACCTCATTGATTGTATTTTGTACTTTTGAGCTTTTTGGTCATTTACGTCTTCAATTCATTGAATCTGTCTTTTGTCTTCACCTTTTATTATTTAAACGAATATTACTTGTAAATAGAACAGTTGCAACTAAAAGCTTGTCTTTCTTGAGGAATAATGCTATGAAATATATGTTCGTTTTTAGCATTATCATAACCCCTAATGTTTAGATTTGGTTTCATAGTGATCTCAGAACGAGCTGCTATTAAATTAATTCCGTTAGTTTATATCACGTGTGTTACATACGAGGGTGTAGTAGTCATTTTGCGATGCTTTATATTATAACACAAATACCATGTGTTCCAAGCATTATAAATTAAGTCACATTCAAGTTTTGAATGGTAAAACTAATACTCAAATTACAACTTACCTTCGATCGTTCAATATTGATTTACGAAATGGTTAACTATTGGCGTGGTAGACGTGTTATACTTCACACTTCAAGGACTTCGAAAAACCCTGGACGTAGATTATATAGTTGCCCAAATTCATAATCTAGTGTGTTTCGATTTAAATTTACTTTGCGTTTCGATTTAAATTTACTTTGCGGTTTAGTTGTAAATACGAATTGTGGTTGAATTAATGTTAGTATTGTTGTATAGTGGTCCAATTGCAAGTTTGTACGATGGTATGACTCAAACGTGATGGATCGAGAAACATTATTGGAGTCGAAGAACATGCTTGAATTGATACTCAATATTAATCAACGTAAAACAAGACGTCTGCATTTTATTTCATTTTTTGTATTTTTAGTTTTTTTGTATTGGATAATGTTTTAGAATAGTTAGGTCCAATTTCAGGTTTTTTTGAAAAACAAGATGTTTGAATGTATTGTTCCATAAGTTTGTTTCATCAATGAATATTTAATTAAATGTGTTAGTTTGTTAGTTGCTGTATGCTAGTTATGTTTGTTCACTTTGTTAGTGTTCGATTAGTTTGTTTCAGTTTGAATGTACTATTTGTAATCATTGTGCAACTAATGATGGTCAAAATCCATTTGATCATTATGTGGTTCATTAACTTGGTACTTTTCACTTCGTAAATCAATTATGTACGACCCAAGACGAGTTGTAACGGGGGATTAAAAACTTCAATATGTTTAAATTTTAATGCTGGAAATGAATGGTATTTCTGTTATAATAGACAACAATGCAAAAATGACTATTACACCCTCGCGTATGACGCACGTTATTCAAACTAACAGATATAAGTTAACAACATTTAGATTTGGGGAACACTGTGAAACCAAATGTAAACATTAGGGGTTACGATGCAAAAATAAAACTTTGGAGCCCAGAGTGAAATTAATAATAAACTTTAGGGAGACGTAATTAAGTTAAACAAAAATGCATTCTTTATTAATATTTTTTTGTTCAATATAATTAAGTTCAAAGCTTTTAGTTAATTTTTTGTAATATTATAACTACGTTTTAGTTATAAACTACTCATAAAAAAGCTTAAACGAGACCGAGTTCGAATTTATTGGAGCTCGAATTCGAGTTTAATCGAGCTCGAGTTTAATTGAGTTTTAGCCAAAATACGATCTATTGGGGAAGGATGTTGGTTTATGATTAATGATAATATTAATCTTAACCAATGTCAGTAAGTGTTTTGATGATGACACATGAACATAACTGAAGGTGATGGTAGACATCTTGACATAAATATACAAGTTCACTAATCCACACTTACTCTAGTAAAAGACCAAAACCAAATAAAGCTTAAAATGAAAACATAAGCCACACGGTTTAGTCCACGGTCAACTGGATGTCAGATCGTGGAAGCCCTGCACCCTGGTTTATGAAACCAGGTGTGCACGGTCGACTCCACGGTCAACTGTGGGTCGACCACAGAAGGTTCTGTCTGAAATTTTGATCAAATAAATTTTGACCACTTCGGGGCATCTATAATTCATGAAACTTGTTTAAACATGCTTAGAATAGTTGCCCCCTTCATATCCAAAAGATTTTTGGTCACTAGAACCCTAATCTTGGTTAATCACACCTAATGACACCTTAATGACGATTTAGCCTTGATTAAGGATAACACATAAGTGTTACAGGAAAACTTGTGCTCCTAAAATGTATTTAGACATACTTATGATGGTCATAAAGTCTCAACCAAAAGTTGCTCATTCGTTGTACATGTGTTGGACATTAATGTATACTTATACATTAATCTTGCAAATGCAATATTGCAAGTAAACTTACATAGCCTTGGTATAATGCTATGTCATCACTATATGTTTAATCCTAGATTGATGAGTGGTCTCTTGCTATTCATTACATAAGTATTACTTGACTACTTACTATTAATACATGGGTATTATTTGATTATGTGCTAAATGCCAACTTGCTAGTAGTTACTTAATATATGTATGAACTTTGTCTTGCTATAAGCCATAGGTTAGGAAACTAAAAATGTATGCTTAGCCTACCCAAATGTACTAAGTGTAACTTGGTTGATAACAATTGATATGTCATAATCAAATAGTCTTAAGTGCTTAAAGAATTATTAACACACATATTGAGATATCAAAAGAGACATGTTTAAGTTTAGTAACATGTCTAATAATGGTTTAGTCTTGATTAACATGATGTCTTGTAACATGCTTAATTGAACTTATTTTAGACATCATTAACACATCTAATTAATCCATGTGTAAGCTTGAACATGAATAATAACATGCTTAGTGATTGATTAGATTATTGTCATCAAAGACATGTTGACCAACCAATTGGAATTAATCAAGTGTGTTAAAAACAAACAAAAGATTATGACAAATCTGAGATTGCCTTAAATGACTATCATGATTTGTATCCAAAAATGTTAGACTTACCACTTTGAATATGACAAGTCACTATCAAGGCAATACATTTAAGATAAATGAACACTTAATGCATATAGTACTTGTATAGGATGTTGGGTGGTATTAAATGAAGTAAAGAGTCCAAAGATTTGAGTTCAAAACTTATTCAAACGGCTATACAACGGGTATATATTTTGGACTGGGCCGCGTACGGTCGACTCACGGTCGACCGTGTGCTCAGCCGCAGCAACGGCTAGTTTTATCTCTCTCTCTCTCTCTCTCTATAAATAGCAAGACTTGGAGAGCTTTGAAGATTTGACCCTCTTGCATGCTTCAACTCAAATTCATCACAGAATCACAAGATCATAATTCATATATATTTTTGTGATTAGCAAAAGAAGTTCTATAATCTCATATATTGTAGAAGGGTTGTAAACTTACTATCAAATTACTATCTTTGTGAGTTTACTTAGTATTGTATTATTGTAACAACCCAAAACATTATACACGATAACACATTTTTTTTGTAAATATTCCTGGCCAGGCCTTTTTTGCGCAATGCGCATCCACCCGCGCGGCGCGCACTACTGCGTGAAACCAGGTCAGAAGCCAAGGCTGGCACCAGGTACCTGCAGTCCTCCATTTATGCGGCGCGCTTTACTACACAGAACCAGCTGTTAACAGTTTTCGCACCTCAAAACCAAATTTTCAAATACATTCACTTAAGGCCTTAAATTGTTTACAACCAATACAATTTAATCAAATCAAAAGATTATGAGTTTAATAAAAGGAGTACGATGACCCGTACATCGCCAATAATATTTTTGACCCACGAGTTTAAATACCAAACAAAAGACGAGCATGGTGTTTGGGGTTAAACTACCCAAAACCTATATCGAAATCACAAAAGCCTCCACTATCATATCAAAAATGGGAGATCTCTAATCCAAACGAATACCCTTGCCTTTGTCCACGCCGGAGCCTTAAAAGGTAAACAACGAGAGGGTAAGCAAAACGCTTAGTGAATGCAATAATTATACACATACATATACAATTTACCTACTTGCAATCACTTATACAATTACCGCATACACGCTAGCATTTTAATTAGCAAACCATCGCAAAGTATAACGCTAAATCTCCAATATTCAAGCTAGCACAAACAATATCATATAACCCGAACAATATACTAAGCCAAATGATAAACAACACACAAACCATTAATGTTCAAAACATCCGTTAGTATTCAATACTAGCCCCGCGAATGGTATCGTCAACATCGAACTTAAATCCCATCCGCCCTACTTAATGTGGTATCGTCAATATCAAACTTAAAATCCACATATGAGGTATCGTCAACATCGAACTTTAAACCCTCATTACGCATCACTACATTAGTGGTATGGCATCGTCAACATCGAACTTTAAATCCATACATGAGGTATCGTCAACACCGAACTTTAAACCCTCGTCAAACAAAAAATAACACACACAAGGATATGGTATCATCACATCAAACTTTAAACCCATATCCCACAAGTAAATAAATCATATACATACATGTATAATTATTCCACCCACTTTAACATCTTCGGTGAATGATAAGCCAAGCTTGCAACCTTCAATGCAACGTACCTATTACATTATGCACATAATCAATCATAAAATCATGTTGGTCAACCAACTCACCAACCCTCTTAGGGTCATTTTGACTCATAGTGTAAATGTGACCCATTTGTACCTTCAACCCTCACACTATGCCAAGATTACATCAAATCACTAACATCGATCGATTAAGGTCTTAATACCCTTATTAACACAAGGTTAGTGCATCTTCATACTCACTAGGCAACTTAGGTCACTCAAGACTCGTTTGACCCATTCCAAAGTCAACACACCCATTTAAGTCATCCACAACCCCAAATAACACCCATTTACAAAATCAACAAAGTGTGCTAGTGATTAACTAACCATTTAAGACCCATAAACACAAATCATCGCTTTAAAACCCTAGGTTAGTCGTTCTTGGGTTCTTAGGACTCAATCATACCTAAAAACTCCTAAATCACCAACAAATGGGTTTTATGTTCACCTTTGACCCAAACCCTAACCTCAAACAAATCAAGGTAAAGAAAATCGAGTTTAGAACATACCACCACAATCAAAACGTAGCTAGTGACTAGATGAACAACTTTAATACTCGCGCTTTGACCTGAATCAAGTTTCTTCCATCTTGATTTGATCTTTCTCACACTAGAACTCTTTCTCTCTCTAAAATTGAAGTGGAAGGGATAAGGTATCTGAAAGAGGAGTAAATGGCACTCCTAGAACTGATCTTGTGACTTTAAATTCGTCCATTAAGTGAAAATACCAAAATACCCCTTTAAAATAAAAGGGAAAACGAAGTGGGCTGTCTACAGCATATGCGCCACGCAGATAGTTGCGCTGTGACGACCAGGAGATTTCCGACCAAATTTAAACTTAATTTTTATATGATTTCGACACGATAAGCAAAGTCTGTAATGTTGAGTCTCAAAATTTTTGAACTATTTTCATATATTAAATTACCCAGTGACGATTCGATGATTCACGAACCTTTAATTGTAAGTAGAAAGGTATATATAAATAACTAAACATGTAAATAATTATATATTATAAATTAATTATATTAACGAAACTATCATGTGATTTAGTTATTAAAGAAAACTTAAACTTGTTATTTAAAATTGTTTATTTAAATATAGAGAGTAGATTAAATTTTACATAAACTGTTAATGTTAACAAAAGTATTTAATATTATAATTGAGGGTATTTGTTAATATATTATTTACCTGATATTTAAAATATAATTAAATATGTAAGTAGTATATATATATATATATATATATATATATATATATATATATATATATATATATATATATATATATATATATATATATATATATATATATATATATGATTGAGATACAAAATTATTGATTGTATGAATACTATTATATATATATAAAAATTAAATATTCAATGTATATATATATTATGACATTACATAACTCATAACATATAATACTAATACATGTAATTACAAAATAAAACATAGTTACTATATTTACTTTCATTAAAAATATAAATATTAATATTAGTATTATTATCAGTATTAGATATAAAAATTGATACATGTAAATTGTTATATTATTATTATTATTCTAGAATTATTGTTATCATTATCACTAAAAATCATTATATTTTTATAGTTATCATTATTAACATTATTATTAATAATTATCATGATCTTTATTATTTATATTAAAAGTATTATTATTAGTAAGATATTTATATTTATTAATATTAATTATAAAAAAAATATAAAATAAATAAAATCATGGACAGATACAAAATCTATTAGAACTCAACATCAACCTTTTATAATCTTTGGATTCTGTCTCTGATCGTTACATGTTGAATTTAAGGCATAATACAAACAATATCTGTCATCAATTCTAATCAAATTTTTATAGTTTTGTATTTTCTTCCTGTTCTTGTCTGTGGGAGTTAAGAATTGACATATATATATATATATATATATATATATATATATATATATATATATATATATATATATATATATATATATATATATATATATATATATATATATATATATATATATATATATATATATATATATATATATATCTCCTTTATATAATAACAATTAATCGTCTCAACTGAAAAAGTATCATTTGATTTTCTTCACAATTTGTAACATTTGTCAATCTGGAAATAAATAAAAAAAGCTGAAAACGTTTTTTTCTCCTTCTTTTCCTCTGTTCGTCGTTATTTTTTTTAAAGTTGCAATTTCGAATCAAATTCAAAATTCTGTAAATGCAGTTTTATTAGGATTCTTTTATTCAAACTATATGCAAAAATTGAGATTCCAATTCCTCATTTTGATCATGAATTTCTAAGTCAAAGTTTTTATACAAAAAAAGTCAATGATTGTTCATCACAAAAATTGGAATTCGTTTTTATGATTTCAGTTAAATTGAAGGTTCATAGAGTTTCTGATAACGATTTTGAAACTTTTTCATTTGGAAATCGAGGTCTGAAACACTTTTAAAAATCGAATTGATGTTTGATTTGTTAATTAACTCAGCGAGTTATTCTCTTTCAGTTTATTTTTATTTTTTTAATTTTTCATTGATTAATTCAAACAATCGATGTCAATTGTTTCGGTTTGAATATGAATTCTAAAACCTAGAATGTAAATGGTTGTGTGGGTAGATTAACCTCTGGTTGATTCAGTATTGAGAGGAAGAAGAAAATAAACAAACAGATATACGGGTTATAATTATTTCGGGTGGGTTTTAAAACAGATAAGCAAAATGGAGCAGATGGTTTGGTGTGGTGTTGGGTGAACGAGAGGTCTCGAGTTCGATCCTTGCTTGGTGCATTTTTTTAAAAAAAAAGGGCTTCTAAGGTAGTTTTTTCTTATCAAATTTATTATTATTACTCTTATTGTTGATGTTATTATTATTATTATTATTATTATTATTATTATTATTATTATTATTATTATTATTATTATTATTATTATTAGTATTATGTTAAATATTATTATAATTAGTATTATTATTGTTATGAAATTTACATTAAATCCATGGTATGACGATTATGCTTGCGAATCAAAAGTTTAATGATAATAAACGACATGATTATAATTATAGTTTCAAGTATGAAAATATATAAAAAGCACTATGAAGTATTTAAAAATATGATTAACGATATGATAATATTCATGATTATGGCTACACTTATTATAAATAAACTATGGATATGAATATCAAGTTAATATGTTTCTTTCATGGATGTAAGTCATGTATAATCGATTTAGGATTAAACTTTAAGATTTGGGTTATTAATTATATATAAGAAGGTATTATTATTAAAGTTACTCTCATTAGTAGTAAAATTGTTATTAGTATAGTTATTATTATTATCAGTATTATTATTACTATCATTATTTCTAAAAGTATTATTATTGTTAAAAATAGCATTTTTATTAAAATTAGTATTTTCATTAAAATTAACATTTTTAAAAATTATCACTTTTATTGAAATTATCATTATTATTATAATCATTATTATTAACATTATTACTAACATGACCATAATTACTATAACTAAAAAGTAATTACTATTACTATTATTATAGAAATACAAACTCTTTAATTATTATTAATATAATTTTATCAAATAAATATTAGTTACATAAAAAAATATTTAATATACATAACGTAACTATATTATTATGTTTATAATAAATATTAATTATTCATCTAAGGTATATATAAAATTAACTATACTTAATTAATAAATAAAACCTATAAACTATTATATGTAATAATATATATATATATATATATATATATATATATATATATATATATATATATATATATATATATATATATATATATATATATATATATATATATATATATATATATATATATATAAATATTTGTTCAATTTCAAGAATATGTATTAATACATATATGAATGATATAGGTTCGTGAATCCGAGGCCAACCCTACATTGTTCAGTATCGTCGTATGAATATTTTTACTACAAAATATCGTATAGTGAGTTTCATTTGCTCCCTTTTTAAATGCTTTTGTAATATATATTTTTGGGACTGAGAATACATGCGCTGCTTTTATAAATGTTTTACGAAATAAACACAAGTAATCGAAACTACATTCTATGGTTGGATTATCGAATCGAATATCACCCTTTTTAGTCTGGTAATCTAAGAATTAGGGAACATAAACCCTAATTGACGCGAATCCTAAAAATAGATCTATTGGGCCTAACAAACCCCATCCGGGTTACGGATGCTTTAGTACTTCGATTTTATCATGTCCGATGAGAGTCCCGAAATGATGGGGATATTCTAGACACATTCTGTTAATGTCGATTACCAGGTGTTCACCATATGAATGATTTTTATCTCTATGCAGTTTGTGCGAAATGCCTGATATGAGATGATGTTTATGAAAAATTAAAATAGAAATCTTGTGGTCTATTAAAATGATGGAAATGAATGTTTATGATAAACTAATGAACTCACCAACCTTTTAGTTGACACTTGAAAGCATGTTTATTCTCAGGTTTGAATGGAATCTTCCGCTGTGCAAATTGCTCATTTTAGAGATATTACTTGGAGTCATTCATGACATATTTCAAAAGACGTTGCATTCGAGTCATTGAGTTCATCAAGATTATTATTAAGTCAATTATAGTTGGATATATTATGAAATGGTATGCATGCCATCAACCTTCGATGAAATGAAATTTTGTGTTTTAAAACGAATGCAATGTTTGTAAAATGTATCATATAGAGGTCAAGTACCTCGCGATGTAATCAACTATTGTGAATCGTTTATAATCGATATGAACGGGTCCCTTCAGTTGGTATCAGAGCGGTAGTCTTAGCGAACCAGGTCTTGCATTAGTGTGTCTAACTGATAGTTGTTTAGATGCATTAGTGAGTCTGGACTTCGACCGTGTCTGCATGTCAAAAGTTTTGCTTATCATTTTGTGTCGAAAATTACATGCTTATCATTCTTAGAGAATCATTTGCTTATCATTCTTAGTCTAGACACATCTTACTGCATTGATTGCATGAATAGTGTATAGACAAGATTCATATCTTAGCGTATCTGTTACTGTAAACTTTGCCTGACATATTTCGTAAATTCCTCCGTAATCTACAAAATCTTTTGTTCTATATATATAGATATTCTATGTAATTAGAATACCATTCGATAGTCAGAAAATCATTTCATATCGAAAAATCCTTTATTCAATCGTACGAAATGGAACTCGCCACTAGTTCAAGTTCCTCGGATTCCGGCAGCTATTCCGATATGGAGTTTCACTCGAGCTCTGAAAGCAGTGTGACCGGAATGGATCAACTAATCAGTCATCCCCAATTCATCTATTGAGTTTATAATTGATTTAATCAACGAAAACGAGAAGAAGGCAATTCCTTTCCACCAGCCAAATTTCCCTCTTGGCGAAGAACCTGAAACACTTACCGGCGAATCAGCCCGAAACACAATTTTCACCCTTATTTCCAGGATATCTCATCATGATTACATACTATCTCAAATCCTAGACCTTATTCATTCGCTCGTTCCGATCGGCAATCATCCCGGAATAATATAAGAAGTCAACGGACTTCGCGCTCGAATAATCAATTTGGAGAATATGGTGCAAAATTTACCAGCTTCAGCAACATCATCAGCACCAACAGTACCATCAATAAATAACACCAGTACCATCAACAATCCATGCCTCAACATCTCATTCTGTACCTCGAGTATAATCATCATTCTACGTATCGTTCTACATCAATTATCTTTGTTATTCATGGCGATTATGTAATCTCTAATGTTTTAGAGATTTTATATATTCTCGTTCTAACGGTAAATCAAATGAGTTTAATATCATATTGACTCATTAAATCCATGATTACATCTGAAGAAAATATATATGTATATATGTTTTCATAAAGATGGTAATTAAAAATTCTTTTGTACAAACTGTTAATGGTGAAAATATTTTAATGGGTAGGTAATACCCGAAGAATATTTAGATTTCACATTAATAAGTTACACTGTACATTCTTTCAAATCTGATTCAACAGTCATTTACTATCCTACTTACATCCACCGATGCACGTATCCGTTCACCACAGAATAACCATTTTCATTCAATTTCATATTTGAATTTTGACCTATCAGAATTCGACAAGTGGCATAATGAAGAAAACAGTGGACAAAATAAAATTTGTTAGAAACAAACAAATTAACTATGAGAAATTTTGTTAAGAATCCACGCTAACTATTCCTAGCTAACTGTTCCTAGCTAACTGATTACATTTTATTTATCGCAATTTAATTATAGCAATTTATATTCTCGCAATTTTATTTATCGTCATTTAATTTCTGTTATTTATTTTACGCACTTTAAATATCGGGACACGTATATAAGGTTTTGACGTATCATATCGACGCATCTATATATATTATTTGGAATAACCATAGACACTCTATATGCGGTAATGATCGAGTTAGCTATACAGGGTTGAGGTTGATTCCAAAATAATATATATACTTTGAGTTGTGATCGAGTCTGAGACATGTATACAATGGGTCACGATACGTATTAATTAATTCGAATATTATATATTAAACTATATATGAATTATTGAACTACTAACTGTGAACTACAAACTGTGGACTACCAATATTGGACAATTAAAAGTGAATTAAAATATTGATTATAACATATGAAACTAAACAAATTTTCAAGTTTGCCACTTGATTCCATCTTAAACCTCATTTGTATCTTGACGATTACAATCTACGTTCAAACCTTTCATGATTCTTGAAAACACCTCAATCGAGAGGATGAATCAACCGTACTTCATCTACGGAAGAAAAGATTGTTGCATATAGTTATGCACTTGAAAACACTCGGAACCTGAGTAAACATTTAACACGTATCTGTGCTAGCTCCTTTGGCGTTATTATTACCGAAAATAACTTTGCAATCCCTTTCCAAAATAGCCAATTTTGTCACAGCTTCAGCAAATCAATTTCGACTTTACATTCGAATAAACGCTACTATAACCTTGATATATAAGTTTACCTTTCGCCATCGTTACCGGAGAATCGTTTATATTCCGCCACATTAGCAGTACACTTACCAACAACTTCACTGATCTTTGACTTAAACCTCTCCGGAAAAAAACCAGTATATCTGTTCATTAAAACCCTATCATATATTTATCCGCATCTTGCAACGAGAATTGCCATACCAATTACCGAGAATCATCAATCAGTATTTTAAATCTCGCAGCGTTTCTACATCAACAGTTATATGTATACATATAACATTTATCTCTTAGAATTATGAGCTTCTATTCTGAAATTCTGAAAAGCACTCAGTCTACGAATCTATAATCCAAATTTTGAAAACTGCTGATAAAACAGCAAAAACTGTAAACGACCTTAACAGCCTAAAGTTTGATGATAAAGAATAGTATGTTGACAAAGCTCAGAAAAGAGAAGGTTTGGAATTGAAGCGGATTAAGCAAACCATGAAGGAGGCTGTGGACAAATCACAAGAATAAACCTACCTTCAAAGAATCCAAATGATTCAGTATCTACTGAAGTCATTAACGAATACCTTGCTCCTGACTCTACACTTTTATGGACAAATCTTTATCATTATCCATCGATATTAGAAATTCTAAGATATCATCATATATTTCATTATAAATATCTTCGATACTTCTGAAGATATCTTCATAACTATTGTTATCCGAAATCATTTATCTCTTCGCGCTATCTGTGTTACATCAGAAAGGAAACTGCTTTAGTTTCTAAATTCTGAAAAATTCGAACTTAAAATATGAATGTTATTGAAGTAGTGTTGGGAACTGAAGCATGAGTTAGTATAATATAATGACACTTGATCAACGTGATTATATTATAGTAAGTCATACTGAGTTTCTAATGGGACATGATGATTCACAGATCATAACGTTATCATGTGCCATGTTACACGACTCTTACGTTCTACTTAATCTATAAATATATCAAGAACATATTTTCTTAATAGTTCTATTTTTCCAGATATTCTGATAATTTGACAAATCAAGATCGTGCTATTACGATTTCTTTCTTAGAACATTAGTCATATTCATTCGAAACTCCATACCCACGAATTCTGGACCAATACTCACCTTACTAGAGGTCGAGAGGAGAATAAAAAGGTAAAGAGCTCCAAAATATAAGAGAAAATATAAAGCCCAATAACAACACGGAGTTTACAGACCGTGGATATTAATACGAATAGCAATATAAAGACACGGTAGAATTAAGAATAGTATCACCCCAAGGAAATAGTAGAAGTAAACAGATTTTTCTGGTGGAAGATTGAAAAGAAGGATGACAGAAATGATAATTAGGAAAATATCAAGGATTAGAACTATATTAAGCATTTTCATAATCTTTTGGATGTATGAACTAAGAAAGAAAGTATAGGAATGGTGAAAATAATGGAACGGAAAAAGTTTAATTTATAATGGAAATATCAGACAGAGTAATCGAGGCAGATCATCTTATTTAATTAAAGTGGATCCTAATTTCCTTGTTTGCCGAAGAATCAAATCTTATATAGATTTCGAAAATTTTCTCTAAATCCCCTGAATTCCGGAATTCAACCTGACTACGTCAAAAGCTAAGACAAATCTTCACTTCTTTATTTCACTCTTTTGTGATAACTTCACTCATACTCTTCGAGTAATCGAATTATATTATCCATATTACTCAACAGTAATAAAACTCTACTTATCAGCTCATATTCGCCAGAAAAACATTTTTATTGTTAGCCATGACAACCTCACTCAAATTTCGGGACGAAATTTCTTTAACGGGTAGGTACTGTGATGACCCGGAGATTTCTGACCAAATTTAAACTTAATCTTTATATGATTTCGACACGATAAGCAAAGTCTGTAATGTTGAGTCTCAAAATTTTTGAACTATTTTCATATATTAAATTACCCAGTGACGATTCGATAATTCACGAACCTTTAATTGTAAATAGAAAGGTATATATAAATAACTAAACATGTAAATAATTACATATTATAAATTAATTATATTAACGAAACTATCATGTGATTTAGTTATTAAAGAAAACTTAAACTTGTTATTTAAAATTGTTTATTTAAATATAGAGAGTAGATTAAATTTTACATAAACTGTTAATGTTAACAAAAGTATTTAATATTATAATTGAGGGTATTTGTTAATATATTATTTACCTGATATTTAAAATATAATTAAATAGGTAAGTAGTATATATATATGTATATATATATATATGTATATATATATATATATGTATATATATATATATATATATATATATATATATATATATATATATATATATATATATATATGATTGAGATACAAAATTATTGATTGTATGAATACTATTATATATAAAAAAATTAAATATTCAATGTATATATATTATGACATTACATAACTCATAACATATAATACTAATACATGTAATTACAAAATAAAACAAAATTACTATATTTACTTTCATTAAAAATATAACTATTAATATTAGTATTATTATCAGTATTAGATATAAAAATTGATACATGTAAATTGTTATATTATTATTATTATTCTAGAATTATTGTTATCATTATCACTATAAATAATTATATTTTTATAGTTATCATTATTAACATTATTATTAATAATTATCATGTTCTTTATTATTTATATTAAAAGTATTATTATTAGTAAGATATTTATATTTATTAATATTAATTATAAAAAAATATAAAATAAATAAAATCATGGACACATACAAAATCTGTTAGAACTCAACATCAACCTTTTATAATTTTTGGATTCTGTCTCTGATCGTTACATGTTGAATTTAAGGCATAATACAAACAATATCTGTTATCAATTCTAATCAAATTTTTATAGTTTTGTATTTTCTTCCTGTTCTTGTCTGTGGGAGTTAAGAATCGACATATATATATATATATATATATATATATATATATATATATATATATATATATATATATATATATATATATATATATATATATATATACATCTCCTTTATATAATAACAATTAATCATCTCAATTGAAAAAGTATCATTTGATTTTCTTCACAATTTGTATCATTTATCAATCTGGAAATAAAAAAAAAGCTGAAAACGTTTTTTTCTCCTTCTTTTCATCTGTTCGTCGTTATTTTTTTTAAAGCTGCAATTTCGAATCAAATTCAAAATTCTGCAAATGCAGTTTTATTAGGATTCTTTTATTCAAACTATATGCAAAAAACTGAGAATCCAATTCCTCATTTTGATCATGAATTTCTAAGTCAAATTTTTTATACAAAAAAGTCAATGATTGTTCATCACAAAAATTGGAATTCGTTTTTATGATTTCAGTTAAATTGAAGGTTCATAGAGTTTCTGATAACGATTTTGAAACTTTTTCATTTGGAAATCGAGGTCTGAAACACTTTTAAAAATCGAATTGATGTTTGATTTGTTAATTAACTTAACGAGTTATTTTCTTTCAGTTTATTTTTATTTTTTTTAATTTTTCATTGATTAATTCAAACAATTGATGTCAATTGTTTCGGTTTGAATATGAATTCTAAAACCTAGAATGTAAATGGTTGTGTAGGTAGATTAACCTCTGGTCGATTCAGTATTGAGAGGAAGAAGAAAATAAACAAACAGATATACGGGTTATAATTATTTCGGGTGGGTTTTAAAACAGATAAGCGAAATGGAGTAGATGGTTTGGTGTGGTGTCGGGTGAACGAGAGGTCTCGGGTTCGATCCTTGCTTGGTGCATTTTTTTTTTAAAAAAGGGCTTCTAAGGTAGTTTTTTCTTATCAAATTTATTATTATTACTCTTATTGTTATTATTATTATTATTATTATTATTATTATTATTATTATTATTATTATTATTATTATTATTATTATTATTATTATTATTATTATTATTATTATGTTAAATATTATTATAATTAGTATTATTAATGTTATGAAATTTACATAGAATCCATGGTATGACGATTATGCTTGCGAATCAAAAGTTTAATGATAATAAACGACATGATTATAATTATAGTTTCAAGTATGAAAATATATATAAAAATCACTATGAAGTATTTAAAAATATGATTAACGATATGATAATATTCATGATTATGGCTACACTTATTATATATAAACTATGGATATGAATATCAAGTTAATATGTTTCTTTCATGGATGTAAGTCATGTATAATCGATTTGGGAAAAAAAGGGCTTCTAAGGTAGTTTTTTCTTATCAAATTTATTATTATTACTCTTATTATTATTATTATTATTATTATTATTATTATTATTATTATTATTATTATTATTATTATTATTATTATTATTATTATTATTATGTTAAATATTATTATAATTAGTATTATTAATGTTATGAAATTTACATAGAATCCATGGTATGACGATTATGCTTGCGAATCAAAAGTTTAATGATAATAAACGACATGATTATAATTATAGTTTCAAGTATGAAAATATATATAAAAAGCACTATGAAGTATTTAAAAATATGATTAACGATATGATAATATTCATGATTATGGCTACACTTATTATATATAAACTATGGATATGAATATCAAGTTAATATGTTTCTTTCATGGATGTAAGTCATGTATAATCGATTTGGGATTAAACTTTAAGATTTGGGTTATTAATTATATATAAGAAGGTATTATTATTAAAGTTACTCTCATTAGTAGTAAAATTGTTATTAGTATAGTTATTATTATTACTATCATTATTACTAAAAGTATTATTATTTTTAAAAATAGCATTTTTATTAAAATTAGTATTATCATTAAAATTAACATTTTTAAAAATTATCACTTTTATTGAAATTATCATTATTATTAACATTATTACTAACGTGACCATAATTACTATCACTAAAAAGTAATTACTATTACTATTATTATAGAAATACAAACTCTTTAATTATTATTAATATAATTTTATCAAATAAATATTAGTTATATAAAAACATATTTAATATACATAACGTAACTATATTATTATGTTTATAATAAATATTAATTATTCATCTAAGGTATATATAAAATTAACTATACTTAATTAATAAATAAAACCTATAAACTATTATATATAACAATATATATATGTATATAAATATCTGTTCGATTTCAAGAATATGTATTAATACATATATGAATGATATAGGTTCGTGAATCCGAGGCCAACCCTGCATTGTTCAGTATCGTCGTATGAATATTTTTACTACAAAATATCGTATAGTGAGTTTTATTTGCTGCTTTTTTAAATGCTTTTGCAATATATATTTTTGGGACTGAGAATACATGCGCTGCTTTTATAAATATTTTACGAAATAGACACAAGTAATCGAAACTACATTCTATGGTTGGATTATCTAATCGAATATCACCCTTTTTAGTCTGGTAATCTAAGAATTAGGGAACAGAAACCCTAATTGACGCGAATCCTAAAGATAGATCTATTGGGCCTAACAAACCCCATTCGGGTTACAGATGCTTTAGTACTTCGATTTTATCATGTCCGATGAGAGTCCCGGAATGATGGGGATATTCTAGACGCGTTATATTAATGTCGATTACCAGGTGTTCACCATATGAATGATTTTTATCTCTATGCAGTTTGTGCGAAATGCCTGATATGAGATGATGTTTATGAAAAATGAAAATAGAAATCTTGTGGGTTATTAAAATGATGGAAATGAATGTTTATGATAAACTAATTAACTCACCAACCTTTTGGTTGACACTTGAAAGCATGTTTATTCTCAAGTTTGAAAGAAATCTTCCGCTGTGCAAATTGCTCATTTTAGAGATATTACTTGGAGTCATTCATGACATATTTCAAAAGATGTTGCATTCGAGTCGTTGAGTTCATCAAGATTATTATTAAGTCAATTATAGTTGGATATATTATGAAATGGTATGCATGCCGTCAACCTTCGATGAAATGAAATTTTATCTTTTAAAACGAATGCAATGTTTGTAAAATGTATCATATAGAGGTCAAGTACCTCGCGATGTAATCAACTATTGTGAATCGTTTATAATCGATATGAACGGGTCCCTTCATGCGCACCGCGCATTCCTTCTGTCACGAATTCCAGCCAGCAATTAATATTTATACACATTATGTACATTCAAATCTCGGGTCTTACAACTCTCCCCACTTGATTCGGATTGCGTCCTCGCAATCCAAGCCACATGACAAGTAGGAAGAAACACCAAAACAAACTCCTCGGATTCCCATGTGAACTCGAAACCCTATAATGACGCCATTGGACATTAAAAGTCCTCACCTCTTTGTTATGCAACATTTTAACCTTTTCATCAAGAATGGCAATCGGATCCTCGACATATTCTAACTTGTTGTTCAAAGAAATCTCATCTAATGGCACCCACGTTGAGTCATCCGCAAGGCACTTACGGAGGTGGGAAACATGGAATGTGTTATGAATCCCCGCAAGCTCTTCGGGTAACTCTAGTCTATACGCAACCCTCCAAAATTTTGAAAGGCCCAATAAATCTAGGAGCTAATTTTCCCCGTTTCCTAAACCGAATAATACCCTTCCACGGCGAAACCTTAAGCATCACCATGTCACCTTCTTGGAACTCAATCGGTCGCCTTCGCTTATCGGCATAAGATTTTTGTCTATCTTACGCCACCTTTAATCGAGCCCGTATCATCTCAATTTTAGTATTCGTCTCCAAAACCAAATCGGTACTCCCGATTTCCTTTTATCCCACTTCACCCCAACAAATCAGAGTTCGAGACCTTCGCCCGTAAAGCATCTCATAAGGTGGTATCACGATACTAGTATGATAACTATTGTTGTACAAGAATTCCACCAAAGGTAAATGCTCATCCCAACTACCCCCGAAATCAATAACACACGCCCGTAGCATATCCTCCAATGTTTGATTCGTACGTTCAATTTGACCGTCCGTTTGAGGATGATACGCCGTGCTCATCTTCAATTGTGTACCCATATCTTTATGAAACTTATTCCAAAATCGAGATGTGAAACGAGTATCCCGATCCGATACAATAGATATAGGAACCTCATGCCTCGATATCACCTCCTTGATAAACAACTTTGATAAAGTCTCTGACGATATCGTTTCTCGAATGGGAAGAAACAATGCACTTTTCGTCAACCGATCAACTATCACCCAAATTGTATAAAATTGAGTTCTCACCGTCTTTGGTAACTTTGTAATGAAATCCATGGTAATGTGCTCCCATTTCCATTTCGGGATTTCTAACGATTGTAACATACCATACGGCATTTGGTGTTCGGCTTTTACTTGCAAACACGCAACGCATTGTTCAACATACTTAACCACGTCGCATTTTATCCCGGGCCACCAATACTCTTTCTTCAAATCAAGGTACATCTTCGTCACACCCGGATGAATGGAATACTTTGACTTATGTGCCTCATCAAGTAGCACTTGTCGGTAATCTCCCATTTTAGGCACCCACACTCTTCCTTGAAAGGACAACAAACCATGCGGGCCTAAGGTAATAGACTCTATTTGCCCCATGATTCGTTCTTCATGCTTGTTGTTAACAAAAGCTTCAATTTGTATCTCACCAAGCTTTACAAAAAAATCGTTAGTAATAGTCATGCGTAACGATCCTACTCGTATTACCAGATGTTGACTCTTTCGACTCAACGCATCCGCGACCACATTCGCCTTACCCGGATGGTAAAGTATCTCACAATCATAATCCTTTACCACATCGATCCACCTACGTTGACGGTAATTCAAATCTCGTTGATCAAAGAGATGCTTTAAACTCTTGTTATCTGAATAAATCGTACACTTGACACCATACAAGTAGTGGCGCCAAATTTTCAATGCATGCACCACCGCCGCCAACTCAAGGTCATGAGTCGGATATCTCTTTTCGTGTTCCTTCAATTGTCGAGAGGCATATGCGATGACTTTACTCCGTTGCATTAGAACACACCCGAGCGTATTTAATGAGGCATCACAATAAACCGTCATATCTTCTATACCTTCCGGTAACACCAAAACTGGAGCTTGACACAACTTGTCTTTCAATAACTGGAAAGCAATTTCTTGCTCGTTTTCCCAATTAAATCTCGCGTTCTTCCTTGTCAACTTCGTTAATGGAGAAGCGATTTTTGAGAAGTCTTGGATAAACCGACGATAATAACCGGCCAATTCGAGAAAACTTCGAATTTCCGTAGGTGTAGTCGGTTCTCCCCAACTTTTCACCGTCTCTATCTTCCCCGGATATACTTGAATACCTTCCTTGTTCACAATATGACCAAGGAATTGCACTTCCCTTGGCCAAAATTCACACTTGGAGAATTTAACATACAACTTTTCCTTCCACAACGTCTTCAACACTTCACGCAAATGACGTTCGTGTTCCTTCATACTCTTAGAATAGACAAGTATGTCGTCAATGAACACAATTACCGACTTGTCCAACATTGGTTGGCACACTCAGTTCATAAGATCCATGAATGCCGCCGATGCATTCGTAAGACCGAAAGGCATAACTACAAATTTAAAATGCCCGTAACGAGTTCGAAAGGCCGTTTTCTCAATGTCTTCCTCACGGACCCGCATTTGGTGAAAGCCGGACCGTAAGTCAATCTTCGAAAAATAAGTCGCGCCTTGGAGTTGGTCAAACAAATCATCAATCTGAGACAATGGATAACGATTATTGATCGTCACTTTGTTCAACTCCCGATAATCAATGCATATCCGCATAGTACCATCTTTCTTCTTTACAAATAAAATTGAAGCACCCCATGGTGAAGCACTCGATCGGATAAAACCCTTCTCAAGCAACTCTTGGGGTTGATTCAACAACTCTTGCATTTCCGTTAGCGCTAAATGATAAGGAGTTTTAGCAATGGGAGTAGCCCCCGGAACCAACTCAATGCGAAATTCAACTTGTCTTTCCGCCAGAACACCCGATAACTCATCCGAAAAAACGTCTTGGAATTCATTAACCACCAGAATTTCACGAATGAATGGTGGATCTTCACGAGTATCAACTACATGGGCGAGAAAAGCCATGCCACCACTACTAAGGAAACGATGTGCCCGTGCATAAGTGCATAATGGCACAAGTCTCCTCCGCTTATCACCATGAATAATTAACTCTCCCCCACTTGGGGCCTTTACCCGAATAAACTTTTCATGGAATCCAATATCGGCTCTATAACGATCGAGCCAATCCATACCGACAACGATATAAAACTCACCCAAAGTCATCGGGATAAGATCGATTTTAAAGGTTTCGGCACCAAACATCACATTACAATTCTTACACACATTAACCCCTATCACCGTCTTACCATCCGCTATTTTGACTTCTACCGGATGACTCAACTTAGCTAGTAGTTTATTAAGCTTAGGCACAAATCTTGGTGATATAAATGATAAATTAGCACCGCTATCAAACAGTATTCTTGCCGGATTAGAGTTAACCATGAAAGTACCTGAGACAACTTCATTGGATTGTTTGGCTTCATCATTAGTCATCAAGTAGTATCGTCCCCTAGCCGTACCCGCCGCCTTCTCTAACCTCTTAACTTGATCACCCCGCAAATTGGGACACTCCGACTTTCGGTGTCCTTCTTTTTGACAATTAAAACAGGTGATTTTGTTTGTTGAAGATGGCTTTGTACAATCTCGAGACAAATGACCCCGTACCCCACAATTGTAGCAAGTAGGGATATAACTTCTGAAACCACCCTTCTTTGCACTACCGACACTCTCGGTTGCACCCTTACTCTTCTTGTTGGATTGACTAGTAGATTCAAACTTTCTTTTGCTAAAGGAGAAGTCACTCTTTCTTGGAGCAAGCGACTCAAAACCCTTAGCTATGTCAAACAACTCATCAAAAGTTTTTACCGAGTTTCTACTAATCCTTTCTTGATAGTTATGGTTCAAGGTTCAATAAAAGTCTTCCTTTAACATATGGTCATTCCCGACATACTCCGGGCAAAATTGGGTCTTTGATAAGAAAGTGGACTTAAGAGTGTTCAAATCCGTCGACCCTTGCCTCAAAGCACACAACTCGTCCTTAAGCCTCGAAAGATCGGCCGAAGTTCGGCACTCTTTGAAAAATTCCGCCTTGAACTCATCCCACCATAAAGTCGAATTTTCGTGTCCCACCACAACTTGTCATCACCCCTTAGCATACTACTTCCGTACCTCGTTTTCTTATCGAGAGGGCATTCACTAGTGCGGAAAGCCCCCTCAATATCGGAAATCCAACGGTTGCTCTTTAGTGGTTCTCGCTCACCATCAAATGTGGGAGGTTGAGCATCCTTGAAATTCTTATAGTGGAATTCTTGCCTTCCAACATTATCGCCTTGGACAATAGCATTAACTTGTTCCTTGATTAGATCGGTTACTTGCTCGTCAACCGAATCTAGGTACATTTTCTTAACGTCCGCTAGAAAGGCCGCATGATGCTTTTGCAAAATGGCCTCAACCTTGGCCGTGAACTCGGAGTCTTCGCTCGTACTTCCGTTATTAGTATCATTCCCGTTTCTCATCTTCATTCTATAAAACAGAAGAGGTTAAACAATGAAACGAATGGAAACGACATACGTATACCATACCGCCCCATCTCGCTCAATACTCATCGTACATCGCTTGTTTGACACGATTTGGACCCGTAATAATGGTAGCTAGTCATTGTAATGCAAGCACGTCGCATCAACTTGCTAGTACAACGTCTATCTCGCTTGATGTTCGCAAACACAATACAAAACAATTATCACAAAGTTAGTTCACCTAAGCCTAGGCACTAACCGAACCCGATCCAACCCGTCTCCTACAAGTCCCGTATAAAATGCATATACAATAAGGTCTAAGTCTAGGCACATATCTCAAGTCGCCTAAATCCCTTAGACCATGCTCTGATACCACTTGTAACAACCCAAAACATTATACGCGATAACACTTTTTTTTTAAATATTTCTGGCCAGGCCCTTTTTGCGCGGTGCGCATCCACCCGCGCAGCACGCACTACTATGTGAAACCAGGTCAGAAGCCAAGACTGGCACCAGGTACCTGCACTCCTCCATTTGCGCGGCGCGCCCCCAAATGTACGGCGCACTTTACTACACAGAACCAGCTGTTAACAGTTTTCGCACCTCAAAACCCAAATGTCCAATAACATTCACTTAAGGCCTTAAATTGTTTACAACCAATACAATTTAATCAAATCAAAAGGTTATGAGTTTAACAAAAGGGGTATGATGACCCATACATCGCCAATAATATTTTCAACCCACGAGTTTAAATACCAAACAAAAGACGAGCATGGTGTTTGGGGTTAAACTACCCAAAACCTAGGTCGAAATCACAAAAGCCTCCACTATCATATCAAAAGTGCGAGATCTCTAATCCAAACGAATACCCTTGCCTTTGTCCACACCGAAGCCTAAAAAGGTAAACAATAAGAGGGTAAGCAAAACGCTTAGTGAATGCAATAACTATACACATACATATATAATTTACCTACTTGCAATCACTTACACAATTACTGCATACACGCTAGCATTTTAATTAGCATACCATCACAAAGTATAACGCTAAATCTCCAATATTCAAGTTAGCACAAACAATAACATATAACCCGAAAAATATACTAAGCCAAATGATAAACAACACACAAACCATTGATGTTCAAAACATCCGTTAGTATTCAATACTAGCCCCGCGAATGGTATCGTCAACATCGAACTTAAATCCCATCTGTCCTACTTAATGTGGTATCGTCAACATCGAACTTAAAGCCCACATATGAGGTATCGTCAACATCGAACTTTAAACCCTCATTACGCATCACTTCATTAGTGGTATGGCATCGTCAACATCGAAATTTATATCCATACATGAGGTATCGTCAACACCGAACTTTAAACCCTCGTCAAACAAACAATAACACATACAAGGATATGGTATCGTCACATCGAACTTTAAACCAATATCCCACAAGTAAATAAATCATATACATACACGTATAATTATTCCACTCACCTTAACGCCTTCAGTGAATGATAAGCCAAGCTTGCAACCTTCAATGTAACGTACCTATTATATTATGCACATAATCAATCATACAATCAAGTTGGTCAACCAACTCACCAACCCTCTTAGGGTCATTTTGACCCATAGTTCAAATGTGACCCATTGGCACCTTTAACCCTCACACTAGGCCAAGATTACACCAAATCACTAACATCGATCGATTAAGGTCTTAATACCCTTATTAACACAAGGTTAGTGCATCTTCATACTCACTAGGCAACTTAGGTCACTCAAGACTCGTTTGACCCATTCCAAAGTCAACACACCCATTTGGGTCATCCTCAACCCCAAATAACACCCATTTACAAAACCAACAAAGTGTGCTAGTGATTAACTAACCATTTAAGACCCATAAACACAAATCATTACTTTAAAACCCTAGGTTAGTTGTTCTTGGGTTCTTATGACTCAATCATACCCAAAAACCCCCAAATCACCAACAAATGGGTTTTATGTTCACCTTTGACCCAAACCATAACCCTCAAACAAATCAAGGTAAATAAAATCGAGTTTAGAACATACCACCACAATCAAAACGTAGCTAGTGACTAGATGAACATCTTTAATACTCGCACTTTGACCCGAATCAAGCTTCTTTCTCATTGATTTGAGCTTTCTCACACTAGAACTCTTTTTCTCTCTAAAATTGAAGTGGAAGGGAATAGGTAGGTGAAAGAGGAGTAAATGGCACTCCTAGAACTGAATAAAAGGGAAAACGAAGTGGGCTATCTGCAGCATATGCGTGCCACGCAGACGGTTGCGTGCCGCGCATTCCTTCTGTCACGAATTCCAGCCAGCAATTAATATATATACACATTATGTACATTCAAATCTCGGGTCTTTCAATTATCCTTTAAATTGTCTTGGGATTATCATCATTAGAAAGGTTGAGTCTTGTACTTTGTAATTAGAAGCATAAGATAGATTAGCTATCATCTTCCTTAAAGGGAACTAGAAAGTTGCTTAATTCCATTGGGGATTAATACTTGTCCAAGGTGAAGATAAGTTGATCTAAGTTAGAGGTAATCTTTCAAAGGGATAGAAAGATTAGGTTTGTTGTCTACAAAGGGGTACAAGACTTGTAAATCGTGTCTCCATCAAATTTGGAGAAAGAGCTTAGTGAAGCAAAACTCCCGATTAGTGAATCACTATAATCTTTGTGTTTATGTTCTTAACTTTACTTTCCACATTACTTCAAACATAAACACGACACACATTGAGTTTGAGGTGATTAAGTTGATCGAGGATTGTTCAAATCTTGTTGATCATCGAAAAAGTTTTAAAAATCGTATTAAGTAACTATTCACCTGTGACGACCCGGAAATTTCTGACCAAATTTTAAACTTAATATTTATATGATATCGACAAGATAAGCAAAGTCTGTAATATTGATTCTCAAAATTTTTGAACTAATGTTATATATTCAGTTAACCTTTGACTATTGACCGACGATTCACGAACATCTAATTATAAATAGATATATATATATACAATAAGTTGGAATATTAATTATTAAAATTAATTATAAATAACTTGCAATGTGTATTTAAAAACTGATTTATGTATATTAAATAAAGATATATACATATATATAATTTCAAGTTATTTAGTAAACGATAGTAATATTCAATTATTGATTCGATTGATATTTAGATAAGTTAACTAAAACATTTAAGATGAACAAGTAAAACACTAATTTGCTACAGTATTTTCGAATTGCTACAGTACCCGAAAAGCTACAGTGTTTTCGAAAACCACTATTTGCTATAGTAAAAATCATTTTGCTACAGTAAAACACTATTTCAAAATGAAAATTTATGTATATTTTACAAATGTTATAAAATATAATATTAACTTAGATATAAAACGTTTTGATTTAAAATAATATTATTATATATTAAGATGTTAATTTATAGACGCAAATGACCAAAACACTCGAACGTACAAGATACACTTTGGGTAATATAGTTATTGGTAATGTAAGTCTATATTTTGACAAAGGTACACGTCGCGAAACGTAAAGTATAAGTTATTAAAACATACGAAGTAACGTTCGAAAATTCGGAACCGAGACATAAACCGAGTATCAATGTACGAGTCAACGGACATAAAATTACAAGTCAACTATGCACATGAATATAATATAATATATATAATTAATATAAATTATATATATATTATATATATATATATATATATAATAATAATATGTCGACAAACAAGAAAACAAAACACAAATGAGCTGGCAGACCACCCCATGCGATCGCATGGGAAATGGCCTGGAAAGCCATGCGATCGCATGGCCCCAAAATTCTGGACAAGTGCTATAAATAGCCACGAATTCGGACGAGTTCATTACACCTCTTTCATTCTTATTTTCTTTCTTTCTTCTGTAAAATCATAATATATATTTATATTTATATTATTATTATTATTATTAAGATTAATATTATTATTATTAATCTTATTATTATCACTAGAAGTATTATTATTATTAGTATTATTATACATAAAATATTACGACGAGGTTATGCCCAAACGATTTCAAAACAAGCTTTTCGAGCGGGATAGAGCTAAGGAAAATTATGGGTTATAGCTAATGAGATTATGAGTATTGCTTGGGGGTTATGATCATGAGTCAAAGGTCAACCTAGCATTTATCATCTCTATTGCATCTACATACTTTTCTGCAATATTGAATCACAATATTGATACGTGAGCATTCATATCTTATCTTTTATATTAATAGTGTATTCATGTATAGTGCTCGAGTATATATGTTTATGCATGCTTGTATGCTTTAATTTGTCGTTAGATAGTTTATGATGAATCACGAATTTGATACATATGCTACTGATATAAAGTATATGTTAAAATACAATGCAAATTTAGATAATATGGAATTAGTAATGTATATAAATATCTAGATATTAAAATATAAAAGAAATATCTAGATATTAATATATATATATATATATATATATATATATATATATATATATATATATATATATATATATATATATAAGAAAAATCTAGATGTTAAAATGAACAAATCTAGATATTTTTATGTGGTAAAAATATCTAGATATTTATCCATGGAAAAATCTAGTGTGTAGAAGTTTTCATGGAGTAGTATAAATATGGGTGTTGATTTCATTTGTGAGTAAGGTGTGAGTAAGTGAAGTGTGAAGTAGAGAAGAAGTAAGAAGTGAAGAAGAGTTAGAAGTAGAAGTTGTGAAGAAGTAAGAGTGTGAGTTGAGTCCATAATATTGTAATTGTTTCTTTGTATTAATAAAAGTGTTCTTTGTTAAGTTTCCCAGTTAAGCCTTAGTTCGTGTTTGAGTTCTTAGTGCACTTGTGTTATTTTTATTATATGGTCGGCTCTGCCGCCTAAGTGATATATGGTCGGTTATACCGCCTGAATTATATATGGTCGACACTGTCGCCTAAATATTATTGTGCACTAAGGATTTATAAAATTAAAGGCTAACCAACGTCAAAGTGTTGGTCTAGTGAGTGAGTATAACCTAGGTCCTCTATAGTGGGTGTGTTGGGCTCATCGAAGCTTCCAATAATTGGTATCAGAGCGGGTCGTTCGGGACCATTTCTAGTGGAGGAAATCGGTAAACGTTGGACATTTACATCGGCTTGTTTTCACCAAGGCTCTAAGGGAGATTCTAATTTAGGAACTGTGAAAGCTCATTGGTCAGGGACCAAGCTTATTGGACGTTGGACGTCATGATGGCAGATCTTGCAAGTACGAGCAGTGGAATCAAGAGTCTCAATAACCACAACTATGGTTATTGGCGAACTTGCATAGAATCCTACCTATAAGGACATGATTTATGGGAAATAGTTGCTGGCAGTGACACAACGCCTCTACCGAAAGAAAATGCCGAAGCCTTGAGAAAATGGAACATCAAGGCCGGGAAGGCTTTATTTATACTGAAGACTACAATCGAGGAGGATCTATTAGAGCACATTCGTGACGAGAAAACACCGAAGGCAGCTTGGGAAACTTTTGACAAGTTATTTTCAAAGAAGAATGAAGCACGCCTCCAGCTCTTGGAAAATGAGCTCGCAGGTATCTCACAAGGAAGTTTGTCTATTTCCCAGTATTTCACCAAGGTGAAATCTATTTGCCGTGAGATATCTCAGCCTGCTCCTGAAGAGAAAGTGAGTGATGCAAGGATGAAGAGAATTATCATCCATGGCTTAAGATCCGAGTATAATGGATTTATAGCCGCTGTGAGAGGATGGCCTACTCAACCATCATTAATAGAGCTGGAGAATCTATTAGCTAATCAAGAGGCATTAGCCAAGCAGATGAATGAAGTAACCATAAAAGACGGAGAAGATGCACTTTTCACCAATAAGAAGAAAGCAACATCTCGAAGACAAGAGGCGATGAAAGAAAGTAAGACATATGGGTGGAAGGGTCACCCAAAATCAAAAGGCAATGCTTCAGGGGGAGCTCAACAATGAAGAAGAGATCATTGCCAACAATACGGGGAAAATGATAAGAAAAAGAATGGTGAATGCTTCAATTGTGGCAAGAAGGGTCATTTTGCTCGAGATTGTAGATTCCCCAGAAGGTGAACTTTCGAAGGAAATGTGTCCGCCGCAAGAGATGAGAAGAAAGAGGTCACATTCGAAGCAACCATTAATGAGGAAATATGGGATGCAGAAGCTGGACTCTCTGTTGAAGCTGACATAGATGATCAAGATCTTACAACAACTTTAAAGTCAAAAATAAACTACAAAGATGATTGGATCATCGATTCTGGGTGCTCAAATCATATGACCAACGATGGGACAAAGCCGCAAGAAATGGAGGATTACAAAGGAAAGAGAGTCGTGTTGACAGCCAATAATTCAAGGTTGTCTATTTCTCACATTGGAAAGAAAATAATTCCAAATGAAGGCGACTCTCAAAAGCTCCAACTCGAGAAGGTGTATCTTGTCCCTGGCCTAAAGAAGAATTTACTATCAGTACCATAATTGACAGCAGAGGGAATTATGTGCTCTTTGGACCAGAAGATGTGTCCGTATTCAAGAGAGTGAAGGTGGTTGGCAATCCAATTATGCAAGGAAGAAGAATAGAGTCAGTCTATATACTATCTGCTGAAACAGCATATGTGGATAAGACTCGAAAGAATGAGAAGGCTGATCTTTGGCATGAACGTCTTGGGCATGTGAGCTACAACAAGTTAAAGGAGATGATGGTAAAACACATAGTAAATGGGCTTCCTCAAATTGATATCCGAACAGATACAATATGTGCTGGATGTCAATTTGGCAAAGCTCACCAATTGCCATTCAAGGAGTCAGCGCATCAGTCCAAGACACCACTAGAGCTCATACACTCAGATGTCTTCAGACCAGTGAAACAAACATCACTTGGAGGTATGAAATATATGGTGACATTCATTGATGACTTCTCAAGATATGTGTGGGTTTACTTCATGAAGGAGAAGTCGGAGACTTTTCTGAAGTTTAAAGAGTTCAAGAACAAGGTAGAAAGTGAGCTCAATACTAAAATTTGATGCTTACGCACAGATAATGGAGGAGAATATTTATCAACCGAGTTCAATATCTATCTTGAGAAGCACAAGATCAGAAGGCAATTAACTTGCCCCAATACTCCACAGCAGAATGGAGTGGTGAAATGCAAGAATCGCCACCTTGCCGAAACTTGTCGAAGTATGCTTCATGGTAAGAATGTACCAGGTAGATTTTGGGCCGAATGTATGAGGATGGCGTCGTACGTGATTAACAGACTCCCACAAACAAAGTTGGGATATATTTCACCATATGAAAGATTATGGAAGATCAAGCCAACCATCAACCATCTCAAGGTTTTTGGATGTGTATGTTACGTCTTCGTACCAGATCATCTACGAAGCAAATTTGATAAGAAGGCAATTCGGTGCATTTTTGTCGGTTATGATGAATCAAGAAAAGGATGGAGATGTTGTGATCCAAATATTGGAAAGTGTCATACTTCAAGAAATGTGGTATTTGATGAAGCTTCTTCATGGTGGTCACCTCAAAAGATAGAGCTTCCAGAATCTCATGGATTAGAAGAAGTTCCAGAAGAGAAAGAAGAACATAAAGAGCACATATCGAATCCAATTAAAGAAGGAGATGGATCGTACTCTAAGGAAACGAGTCCATGGAAAACTGGGGTACATCAATCTACATCCGAAGAGGTTCGTCCAAGACAAATAGATGCCGAGGAGCATGTGCAAGAATTACGGAGATCAACAAGGCCGAGGCAACCTAATCCGAGGTATGCCAATGCTGCTCATGTGGATGAATCAATACCTATTGAGCCTTCCACTTATGAAGAAGCAGCACAAAGTCAAGAATGGCAGAAAGCGATGGAAGAAGAAATTAATGCACTAAAAGAAAACCAGACATGGAGTTTAGTTCCAAAGCCAAAAGATGTAAAACCAATATCTTGTAAATGGGTTTACAAGGTGAAGACTCGATCAGATGGCTCCGTTGAAAGGTATAAAGCTCGACTTGTTGCTAGAGGTTTTTCTCAACAATATGGGCTAGATTATGAAGAAACGTTTAGTCCAGTGGCGAAGATCACAACAATTCGAGCTCTACTAGCTTTAGCAGCTAGCAAATCTTGGAAGCTGTGGCAGATGGATGTCAAGAACGCTTTCTTACATGGAGAACTTGACAAAGAAATTTATATGGAGCAACCAAGAGGCTTTGAGAACAAGTCCCATCCTGACCATGTCTACAAATTAAAGAAAGCACTATACGGCTTGAACCAGGCTACAAGAGCTTGGTACGGGAAGATTGGCGAGTTCTTAGTATAAAGTGGTTTCACAGTTGCTCCTTCAGATTCTAGTTTATTTGTGAAACAAGATCAAGAAAAACTAGCCATAGTGTTAGTATATGTGGATGACTTAATCGTCACGGAAGATCACTATGAGGAGATCCAAAGAACAAGAGAGAATCTGTCTATCAGATTTCATATGAAGAAGCTTGGAGAACTCAAACATTTTCTTGGACTCGAAATAGAGCATAAAAGAGAAGGATTATTTCTGGGACAACAGAAATATGCGCGAGATCTTTTACAAAAGTACGGAATGCTTAATTGCAAACCTATCTCAACTCCGATGGATCCGAATACAAAACTACGAGCAGATGAAGGAAAAAGTCTTCAAGATGTTACCATGTATCGAAAGATGGTCGGAAGTCTTATTTATCTCACACTAAGCCGGCCAGACATATCTTATGCAGTTGGAGTCGTTAGTCGATACATGAGCAATCCGAAGAAGCCTCACCTTGATGTTGTACGACGCATCTTAAGGTATGTTAAAGGCACTATTAACTTTGGCATTTTGTACAAGAAAACAAAAGAATGTCACGTGACTGGATATTGTGACACTGATTACGCTGGAGACTATGATACACGACGATCAACAACTGGATACATGTTTAGTCTTGGATCGGGAGTAATATCATGGTGCAGCAAGAGACAACCAACTGTATCCTTATCAAGCACCGAAGCAGAATATCGATCGGCATCATCAGCAACACAAGAAATTACATGGTTGAAACAACTAATGGAAGATCTTCATCAATCAACAGACTATCAAGTAGAGCTTTTCTGTGATAACCTATCAGCTATACGTCTAGCATAGAATCCAGTCTTTCATGCAAGAACAAAACATATAGAAGTACACTATCACTATGTTCGCGAGAAGGTCCTTGAAGGGGAGATCAAGATGGTGCCAACAAAGACAGATGAACAAGTTGCAGATATATTCACCAAGATCCTAAGTAAACCAAAGTTTACAAAATTCAGAGAAGCACTTGGAATGGTCTGCAAGACATCATTGGAAGAAAATTTGCATTGAGGGGGAGTGTTAAAATACAATGCAAATTTAGATAATATGGAATTAGTAATGTATATAAATATTTAGATATTAAAATGTAAAAGAAATATCTAGATATTAATATATATATGAAGAAAAATCTAGATGTTAAAATGAAAAAATCTAGATATTTTTATGTGGTAAAAATATCTAGATATTTATCCATGGAAAAATCTAGTGTGTAGAAGTTTCCATGGAGTAGTATAAATATGGGTGTTGATTTCATTTGCGAGTAAGGTGTGAGTAAGTGAAGTGTGAAGTAGAGAAGAAGTAAGAAGTGAAGAAGAGTTAGAAGTAGAAGTTGTGAAGAAGTAAGAGTGTGAGTTGAGTCCATAATATTGTAATTGTTTCTTTGTATTAATAAAAGTGTTATTTATTAAGTTTCCCGGTTAAGCCTTAGTTCGTGTTTGAGTTCTTAGTGCACTTGTGTTATTTTTATTATATGGTCGGCTCTGCCGCCTAAGTGATATATGGTCGGTTATACCGCCTGAATGATATATGGTCGACACTGTCTCCTAAATATTATTGTGCACTAAGGATTTATAAAATTAAAGGCTAACCAACGTCAAAGTGTTGGTCTAGTGAGTGAGTATAACCTAGGTCCTCTATAGTGGGTGTGTTGGGCTCGTCGAAGCTTCCAACAGTATATGATATGCATGTCATTGGAAAGCTATTGAAAAATTAATAACTTTTCATTTAGAAATCACGTGATTTCGATGGACGGATTAAAAGATATGGCCAACTGAATTATGATTGACGTTAATTGAAATTGCTTTTGAATCTGCAAATTAATATTTAAACAACTTGTCTATGAGATTAATAAATTGAATTTTTAGATATTACTAACCGAGTAAATGAATTTCTAAATAAGGCACGTCTCGTTTTGTTAAACAATTGTCAAAGTTGACTGTCTTATCATGTTTTAAAGCTTTATAAACACTATAATTTGATTTTACAAGTATTGGAAAGCTTTGTGAAATAATAAAATATTTTTGATTGCCATGATAATTCAAATATAATATAGCTCCTGAAATAAATAATATTTTGAGTTTGATAAACTATAAATTCGTTCAATTATCATGACTTATACTATGTTAATATAATAAACATGTATAGATTTAAAGATCATATTGGGTCAGGTTAACTTTTGAGATAACTTTTGTTAACTTTTACATGTCGGTCTCGAGCATTAGAATTGTGATACACTATGACCTGATCTAGCTTGTTAGACCTGTATTGACCAACATATGTTCTCTAGGTTGAGATCTACGGTTATTTTGCATTCCGAGATTCGGTCGCATTTCGGTGAATGACCTTATGTGCTACTAAGGTGAGTTTCATTTGCTCCATTTTTAATTTCTTTTGCAATCTATATTTTTGGGCTGAGAATACATGCACTTTATTTTAAACGCAATGGATACAAGTACATACTAAATTCTACACTGAGTTTGAACCGAAAATCCCTTAGCTTTGGTAACTAGTAACTGCCGGTTATAAGAACTGGTGGGCGCGAGTAGTTGTATATGGATCCATAGGGCTTGACATCCCCGTCTATTCCAAGTATAGACCCCTAGCCTGAACTATAAAACAGACGTATCCTATTTGAGTTTAGTACACGTTGGATTGCGTTTATTGTACATGTTGGTTGCATGTATGTTAAAACAGGGGTACTTATTATATATACGTTAAAGTTTAGTTACCAGGGTGCTCAATCTTGTAGAATATTTTGATAAACGTTTCTGGATGAAACAACTGAAATCTTGTGATCCACCTTTATATACAGATTATGCGCAACATTAAAACTATGAACTCACCAACCTTTGTGTTGACACTTTTAAGCATGTTTATTCTTAGGTTTCTAGAAGTCTTCCGGTGTTTGCTTATATGTGATACAAGCTATGTGCATTGTAACGTCCTCCCAATAGGGTCTGGAAGAAACGTTACTAATATCAAATAAACCAACATATTATAATACGAGAACAATACTAAATGATAAAATTAACTGGAATGAGTACGCAGCGGAAAATGAAATGTCGTTACAATAATGGAAATAACGATAAAGTAATTGTTCATATGCAGAAGTAATAAATGCGATATCTCTTGATCCTAAGTCCAAGTAGCATCACATAAGTAGTAGATAAGAAAGCTTGAATCAAACAGCATCTGAGACAAAACATGCTAAAGTGTCAACCAAAAAGGTTGAGTGAAGTTCATAGGTTTAACAAAAGTAGTTATCGTTGTTTTTAGACCACAAGATTTAGTTCTAAAGTTGATCTCCCGCAGGATCAAAAAGTAGATCTCGCAGATCCTAAAGTAGTACTGATTCGTGATATTTTAGACTAAACGTTTGTTTTGTTGCCCCGATGATAAGTTGGCAGTATCTTATCACGATGTTTAAATCATTATTAAGTAATACAAAGACATCACGGTCAAATATATCGGGGACGTTACTCCCGATAGGCCTACCCCCAATAATTAAGAATGCCTTATCCTGAAAGCAATTAAAAAATATCACTGTGGGGTCTTAGTAGCATAAGCTAGTCATAGTACAGTTTAGGTTCGTACTTGTGTCTAAGTTGTTTAAAGTATAAAAGCAGCATGTGTCTCACCCCAGTAAGTATAAAAAGTGCTATAGCAATAAGAGTGGGGCTATGAAAGTCACCTTAGTAAGTAGAGAGAGAGTTATTCCTCGGAATAAAGGGTTGAACGAGTGAGCAGGAAAGTCAACCTATTGACATTTAAGAGTAGTTAAGTGTTTTGCCCATGTTTAAGTTTAAGTATGTGTTTAAGTATAGTTTGTTTTACTAAGTTTCTATTCCTAGTAAGTTACTATTTTTATAAAGTTTCCATTTTTAGAAAGTTTCTTATTTTACTAAGTTTCTATGACTAGAGAGTTTCTACTTTTATGAGTGTTTTTCATTTTAGGATACTTGCCGTATTAGATAAGCTTCCAATCACCCCTTTCCCTTCGAATGGCTAATTTAGATCTAGGGGCTTGAGCCATAGGACCCTTTAAATCGGAAATCCAAACCCTCTGCCTAGAATCTCGTAGAAACCATTCGTCAAGAAAGTTCGAAGATCTATACATCTCTAATACATATCCCAAAATGTTTTTGTGCTACAATATAAGTAGTAGGTTATAGGTGCTAGTAATAGTAATAGTGTATACATGTTAAGTACTAGTATAAGTAGTATTAGGGTTTAAGGTTTTAATATGTATATGTATATATAATTCGTATATATACATAAAAATTTTTTTTTTTTACATGTATATATGTATATATAAATCTAGGAGTGTTTATGTATATACTTATGAATAACAAGTTTATAATATGAATATGAATTAACAAAGATTAAAGTTTATGTAAATAGTTTAGGGTTTATGTTATACCTTTGAAGATTCAAGATAATTAACAAAGAAAAGATGAACACGATGAAGATGGAAGATCAAAGCCTTAAAAATCTTGAAGAACTCCTTGAAGATTCTTGAAGAACACGAAGAACAAGCTTGAAGATCCGAATACCACAAGAGAGGGAGAGGGAGAGATTGTTTTTGAGAGAGGATTTTGGTGTGATTTGTGAATGAGAAACTAGGAGTTTAGGAGTGTTTATATAGTGCAAGTATTAGAGTGTTAGTCAACATAAGGATGTTCTAATTAATGATTTTATTTTATTTTATAATTTTTAGTCAACAAAAGGTGGTACTAGTTTATAATTAGTCAACATAAGGATGTACTAGTTTATACTTTATTTTTAGTCAACATAAGGATGTAATTGTTTAAGATTCTTTAGTCTCATTATTATTACTATTATTATTATTATTATTATTATTATTATTATTATTATTATTATTATTATTATTATGTTTATTATTATTTTTACATTTACTACATGATAAGTATTATTTTCTTTTTTACTAATTCATGACTTGTATTTATTTTTATTTAGTTCCCAATTGTTTTATTATTTATATAAATGTCACTTTTTATTTATTACTTATAGATTAATAGTTATAAATAATATTATTGAAATGCATAAATTTTAATTAGCAGTGAGTGTTGAATAAAAGTTTATTATTTGGTCAACGTTAAATTGATTGTGTATATAACAACCCTTAAATAATTAATACGTATAGTCAGACAGTAAACCCTAGGGTCATTTCAGTAATTTCAGAAGTCAAAAAGTGAGGGTTGTTATAGTACCTCCCCGTTAATAAAAACTTCGTCCCGAAGTTTTAGTTAGACTTCTCTGATGCATCAGCAGTTGAGAAGAGATGGGGATATTTCCGTTTCATATGGTCTTTGCGTTCCCAGGTATATTCGGGGCCTCTACGCGA
The DNA here is from genome assembly GCF_046630445.1 of Rutidosis leptorrhynchoides. Classification (NCBI taxonomy): domain Eukaryota; kingdom Viridiplantae; phylum Streptophyta; class Magnoliopsida; order Asterales; family Asteraceae; genus Rutidosis; species Rutidosis leptorrhynchoides. The sequence continues at coordinate 344,261,911 of NC_092337.1, forward strand.
ATTCCAACAGACTTTAATGATAGGTATGTTGCTTTTACGCGTTTGTTTGACCTCTCCTTCCATGATTTCTATAGGTTCTTCAACGAAGTGCATTTTATCATTAATGCGAAGATCATTCAAAATGATGATGTTATACAAGTCATTTCAGTAAATTGGATACATGAAATGTGTTATGAATGGTATTGAGCTCATTTAAAACCTTGAGCATTTTATGCCACAATATTAGGGCAGACAAACATAGAGGAGTTCGTGAAAATCACAGTCATGAAATTTGATAGAGATCTTCATTGTTTACAACAAGAATATTTTAATGATGAATATAAGTTGAAAAATAAAGTTTTTTCACTATTGAATAATATGGATAAAACGATTCGTTTATAGGAAGAGTATAAACGAAGCTATCATAAAAGAGTGAAATGAGAAAATTAAATGTTCGCCTTAACTTTTGACGTACTCACGATTGATTTCCGGAATTCAAGGAATTAAAGGAAATCTTCGTAATCTATAAGATTTGATTCTCCGGTATTTACGAAATTTTGAGATTTGTTTGATTAAATGCGGTGATTTGCCTCGATTGATGTGTTTGGAATTTTGCTATAAATTAGCTTCTTCCGTTTCATTATCTTCACCACTTCTATACTTTCTTTCTCAATTCAAACTTCCAAAAGATTAAGAAAATGCTAAATCCAGTTCTGATCCTGGTTATTATATTGACCATCTATGCAGTCATTCTTCTTTTTCTTTTACCGCCAGAGGAATCTGTTTACTTCTTCTATGCTCTTGGGGTTATAGTGTTTTTAATTATCTCGTGTCTTTATATTGCTATACGCATTGATATACACGGTTTGTAATTTCGGAGTCGTTATCGGGCTTTATATTTTCCCTTATATGTCGGAGCTTTATGTTTTTGTTTCTTCTTCCCGACTTCAAGTCAAGCGAGTAATGGTCCAGAATTCATAGGTATGAAGTTTTGAATGATCATAATATATAAAGTAGAAAGGAAAGGTAATAGCACGATTTGATTTGTCATATTACCAGAATATCCGAAAAAGACCGAATCATCAAGAAAAATATTTTCTTGATATGTTTAGAGGTTAAATAGAATGTAAGAGTCGTGTAACATGGCAAATGATGATTATAAAATCTATGAATCATCATCTTCCATTAAAAACTGAGCATGACTTACTGTAATATAATCACGTTGGCCTGACGTCATTATATTATATTAACTCATGCTTCAATTCCCAATCACTTCTTCAAAGCATTTATAATTTAAACTCGAATTTTACAGAATATAGAAACTAAAACAGTTTCCTTTATAAAGATATCGCAAAGAGATACTTAATTGCGGACATGAATCGTTATGAAGATATCTTCTGAAATATAGAGGATATTTATGATGATATTTTGGAATTTCTAAGTTCGAAAGTTGATGAAGAAAAATTTTCCGCAAGCTTTTAACATGACTTTGGAGCAAGATATTCTCTAAAGATTTCACCGGATTCAGAATTTTCTGGATTCTTTGAATATAGGGTTTGGCCCTTGTGTTTGTCCTTGGTCTCCTCCATGGTTAGCACAATCCGTTTTTCAGTTCCAAATTTTCTTTTGGGCTTTTCCAACGTACCATTCTTTATTATCAAACTGTTAGCCCTTAAGAACATCTATAGCATTTGCTGCTTCGTCAGCATTCTCAAGGTTAACGAATCTGAATCATTGATTGACAACCCGAGATGGTTTCAAGAAATTTTATTTTTAGATGATTAAACGCTGATTGTAATCGTTAATGGATCTAATGGTTGACGAATAGGCGTTGTTGATTTCAAAAGTAATGAATGATAATTTTGGTGGTTTGATGTGATAATTCATCATAGAATACGAATGAATATAATTCATGAATGTAGTGATCTTTAGGAAGATAACATCTGCTATAGCTTTACTTGAATTCTGATATGTCAAATTCAGAATATGTAATTTGATTTGAATGAAAATGGTTGTTCTTTGGTGCGCGGATACATATGTGGATGTAAGTAGTATAGTTACTGATTATTGAATCAGAATTTGAAGAATGTACAATGTAACATATTAATGTGAGATATAAATATTTCTCGGGTATTACCTACCCATTAAAATATTTTCACAATTAACAGTTTGTACAAAAGAGAAGATATACGTTCATATATGTATTCTTCAGATATTATATAGATTTAATGAGTTAATATAATATTAAACTCATTTGATTTGCGGTTGAAACGAGAATAAATAATCTCCAAAACCTTAGAGATTTCATAATTGTCGCGAAATATTTCGCTAATGAAGTTATGAATCAATACTTCATCGTTCATTGTTATTGATATACCTCAGTATATGATGTTGGTGCTCGTGGAATTCTTGTGAAATTCATAAGGCACGAATGATGTTTTCTAGAAAGTTTCGAGTACATCGAAAATGAAAGTATACAATCAATCATGTATTTGAGTAATACACTTGGTTTATTATGAAATGGAGTTTATTATGTTGAAGCAGTGATTAACGATTGTTAAGTCATTAACGAAGGATGTACATCATAGCATATTAATGATATGAATTAATCAAGTAGTACATACTAGTTAAGATTCACACGTAATAGCTTAGTATGAAAAGATTTATTATTGTTCCAATCCATATATATAAAGTATACATATGTAATTCTTCAGGAAAAATGAGTCAATACATCTTAACTCATTATTACTAATATTCCTTGGTATCTATGGGGCGTATGATGTTGATGTTTGAGGTACTGAGTGTGATGTTGAGGTGTGGAATGCGGATGTTTTCGTTGGTGAAACTGGTGATGTTGGTGGTGATGTCGATGGTACTGGTGGTACTGGTTATGCTGCTGGTGTTCGTAGGTTTCGCACCATATTCTCCAGAGCCACTACTCGAGCGCGAAGCTCGTTGACTTCTTCTATTATTTCGGGATGATTGGCGGTTCGGACAAGTGGATGAATAAGATCTAAAATTTTAGATATTATATATTCGTGACTGGATATCCTGGAAATGAGGGTGAAAATAGTGTTCCGAACGGGTTCGCCAGTAAGTGCTTCAGGTTCTTCACCAAGAGGTGAATTCGGTTGGTGGAAGGGATCACCTTCTTCTTGTCTCCATTGATTAAGTTTACTACGAACCCATCCCCAATTCATCCAAAATAGATGATGGCTGATTGGTTGGTTCATTCCGGTTACGCTGCCATTGGAGCTCGAAGAGTTCGAGGAATCCATATTATGTGTTTGGAATTAGGGTTTTTGATATGAGATTAGTTTTGAATACTGGATGATATATTCGTCTCCTTGAATACGTGTATATAGCAAAAAGATTTCCGTAATTTATGGAGGGAATTTAGGAAAAGTGTTAGACAAAATCTATTAGGATAGATACGATAAGATATAATAAGATATGATGTGTCTTTACTTTAATAATGGCAGTATGACGTGTCGAGATCATAAAGTGATAAGTATGTAATCTAATAATCTTTTGATTAAAGACTTTCAATTCGTATACTGTGATAACCCAATGACATTTTTCAATTCGTAAACCGATGCATAAAGGCATAAGGCATATAGGTACGTGATATAACAGAGAGTTATATACGTTTGAGTGTGAGTAGTAACAATTATAAGAATTTCAAAATCATAGATAATATTTCATGTAATACATATGTAATACACATAACCATGATAGATGACTTATGAATGTCAAGAACAATTGTGTAATATTTCATAGTAACAATTGTGTCGCATTTAGATTCGGTGGTGTAATTGGATAGTACTCAGGAAAGTGAGCAGAGTTCTTAGATTAGCTCGGCATTCTAAGATAAGTAAAGTTTCTAAAGTATAGTGTAGCATTTAACAGTTAAAGGCAACAATTAAAGGCACTATGGTCAAGGAAAGTTGTAGTCCTACAGTAGGAAAGAGACTTTGATTAGAATCTTTAAGCCAAGTTTGGTAAAGCATGATTGTTAAGATTATAAGGCAATTCTAAATGCTTTAAGTCTAAGGCAGGAAAGGTTATAGTTTCCTAGATTGCTAAGGCACCCTAGCTAGCAAGTAAGGCACACATAAAAATGCAATCCTGGTTCTCTATAACAGCCTGGTTATGCTCTGATACCAATCTGTAACGTCCTCCCAATAGGGTCTGGAAGAAACGTTACTAATATCAAATAAACCAACATATTATAATACGAGAACAATACTAAATGATAAAATTAACTGGAATGAGTACGCAGCGGAAAATGAAATGTCGTTACAATAATGGAAATAACGATAAAGTAATTGTTCATATGCAGAAGTAATAAATGCGATATCTCTTGATCCTAAGTCCAAGTAGCATCACATAAGTAGTAGATAAGAAAGCTTGAATCAAACAACATCTGAGACAAAACATGCTAAAGTGTCAACCAAAAAGGTTGAGTGAAGTTCATAGGTTTAACAAAAGTAGTTATCGTTGTTTTTAGACCACAAGATTTAGTTCTAAAGTTGATCTCCCGCAGGATCAAAAAGTAGATCTCGCAGATCCTAAAGTAGTACTGATTCGTGATATTTTAGACTAAACGTTTGTTTTGTTGCCCCGATGATAAGTTGGCAGTATCTTATCACGATGTTTAAATCATTATTAAGTAATACAAAGACATCACGGTCAAATGTATCGGGGACGTTACTCCCGATAGGCCTACCCCCAATAATTAAGAATGCCTTATCCTGAAAGCAATTAAAAAATATCACTGTGGGGTCTTAGTAGCATAAGCTAGTCATAGTACAGTTTAGGTTCGTACTTGTGTCTAAGTTGTTTAAAGTATAAAAGCAGCATGTGTCTCACCCCAGTAAGTATAAAAAGTGCTATAGCAATAAGAGTGGGGCTATGAAAGTCACCTTAGTAAGTAGAGAGAGAGTTATTCCTCGGAATAAAGAGTTGAACGAGTGAGCAGGAAAGTCAACCTATTGACATTTAAGAGTAGTTAAGTGTTTTGCCCATGTTTAAGTTTAAGTATGTGTTGAAGTATAGTTTGTTTTACTAAGTTTCTATTCCTAGTAAGTTACTATTTTTATAAAGTTTCCATTTTTAGAAAGTTTCTTATTTTACTAAGTTTCTATGACTAGAGAGTTTCTACTTTTATGAGTGTTTTTCATTTTAGGATACTTGCCGTATTAGATAAGCTTCCAATCACCCCTTTCCCTTCGAATGGCTAATTTAGATCTAGGGGCTTGAGCCATAGGACCCTTTAAATCGGAAATCCAAACCCTCTGCCTAGAATCTCGTAGAAACCATTCGTCAAGAAAGTTCGAAGATCTATACATCTCTAATACATATCCCAAAATGTTTTTGTGCTACAATATAAGTAGTAGGTTATAGGTGCTAGTAATAGTAATAGTGTATACATGTTAAGTACTAGTATAAGTAGTATTAGGGTTTAAGGTTTTAATATGTATATGTATATATAATTCGTATATATACATAAAAATATTTTTTTTTACATGTATATATGTATATATAAATCTAGGAGTGTTTATGTATATACTTATGAATAACAAGTTTATAATATGAATATGAATTAACAAAGATTAAAGTTTATGTAAATAGTTTAGGGTTTATGTTATACCTTTGAAGATTCAAGATAATTAACAAAGAAAAGATGAACACGATGAAGATGGAAGATCAAAGCCTTAAAAATCTTGAAGAACTCCTTGAAGATTCTTGAAGAACACGAAGAACAAGCTTGAAGATCCGAATACCACAAGAGAGGGAGAGGGAGAGATTGTTTTTGAGAGAGGATTTTGGTGTGATTTGTGAATGAGAAACTAGGAGTTTAGGAGTGTTTATATAGTGCAAGTATTAGAGTGTTAGTCAACATAAGGATGTTCTAATTAATGATTTTATTTTATTTTATAATTTTTAGTCAACAAAAGGTGGTACTAGTTTATAATTAGTCAACATAAGGATGTACTAGTTTATACTTTATTTTTAGTCAACATAAGAATGTAATTGTTTAAGATTCTTTAGTCTCATTATTATTATTACTATTATTATTATTATTATTATTATTATTATTATTATTATTATTATTATTATTATTATTATTATGTTTATTATTATTTTTACATTTACTACATGATAAGTATTATTTTCTTTTTTACTAATTCATGACTTGTATTTATTTTTATTTAGTTCCCAATTGTTTTATTATTTATATAAATGTCACTTTTTATTTATTACTTATAGATTAATAGTTATAAATAATATTATTGAAATGCATAAATTTTAATTAGCAGTGAGTGTTGAATAAAAGTTTATTATTTGGTCAACGTTAAATTGATTGTGTATATAACAACCCTTAAATAATTAATACGTATAGTCAGACAGTAAACCCTAGGGTCATTTCAGTAATTTCAGAAGTCAAAAAGTGAGGGTTGTTATATGCATGGAGAAAACGTTGCATTCACAAAATCATCACCATGTATCTTATTTTGACTGCATTATCAACGGATGTAGTATTGTAAACTATTAATTTCAGTGATTGTCTATATGTAGAAATCATCAAACGTCAAAAACCTTGGAATTTGATATTCAATTATGGTGTGCCTTTTCAAAAGAATGCAATGTTTACAAAACGTATCATGTAGAGGTCAGTACCTCACTGTGAAATCGATGAATGATGTATTCGTCCAAATAGATTTGGACGGGTCATCACATCACCCCCTAGTTACTTACATGATCACCAAAGTATAATCATTCTTGGTACAAACTGAGCTTATCTACTCTAACGTTTGGTTTTCTGATGTGAGCAGATCAGCCTTAATTCAAAGACCGCACAAAGCATACTTATCCAAAACTATAGCAAGAATATGGCTATGATACCAAGGGATGGGGGAGTTAAGGTAGATCTGTATAAGACCTATAAGAACTATAAATGAAAACTAATAATTATATCACAACATTATTACGATTATAAGAACTATATTATATAAGCATATATAAGAAATAACACTTGAAACTTATAAGAAACTTAGAGAGAAATATGAGAGAATGCTTAAGAGATGTTTTATTTCACAAACTTATGTATCTTACAATGTAAATGACACCTCTTTTTATAGGTGAAGGAAATGTGTCATGTTGATTACAAACCATACATAATAAATAAAGTTAAATAATACACACCACACATTTTGCATAATTGAAAAATACACATCACACTTGCATAATTGAAGTAGAAATCGCCATGGATGATGAGGTAAGTGCTTACATCACTTGGTCTTTAAAATATTTACTTATTTATTACCATGGTTTACTTATGTTTACCGCTGGTGAATCTTGTTTTTACTTTTGAGTCGTCGGTAATTTATTTCAGGCAGCTATTTCCAACGGGAGTCTGGATGAGATGGTTCATGTTCATAAGGATCAAAGTCTTCATTATGGTCTTCATAGAGATTACTTTCTTGGGTGTCTTTGGTGTCTTCTTCGTCGTCTTCAACGTCAAAGTCATCTGAGGAGTCTGCACTAGATTTTAGGTGTGTTTCCCAATATTCGTCTAGAGCTGCAATCCACTTAGAAGAATCAAGATGACCTTTAGACCATGCACATATCAGCAATAATTTCCTTGGGGATAGTCTTTGGATCAACCATATTTGCTTCAGTTAAGTCATTGCGAATCTTAAGTACATTTGCTGGGAAAAAGATCTTTAAAGTCCAACTTGAAGGATAACATCGTAAAATCCATGTAACATTGCCACGGGAGAATGGTAGACAATTCCTTGATCTATTTCGGGTCTAGAGTTGGTGATGGAAAGAACATGGTTGGCCGTCTGAATAACAACACAACATAAGGTTTATGAGATGTCTTCAGTAATTTTGTCCTTTAATGAGATGGTAAAAACCATTGGAGAAGTGAGAACAGGCTTCAGGAATTGGGGGGGGGGGGGTACTATCAAATTGACATTGTAGAATATATGACTGGATCTTAGCAAGGTTAAAATAGATCCCCATGATGTATAACTTGAAGAGATACCAAAAGAAACACAATGCTTCTTTAGGTAGTCGAAACAAATCATGAATGTAGAAAATGTTCACAAATGGGTAGTCAGGGTGGAACTTGAAATTTAGTATAGCCCGACCGTGGTTTTGTAAGAGAACATTGAAGAATTTCTTATAGTTAAGTACAACTTTTTCTTTAAGGGTTAAATTTGCAATTGTTAATGTGATTTCATCGGGTTGGTTAAGAACTTGTTGAGGGTTACTGAAAGGGGACGTTATGTGGCTAGAGGAGTTCTCATTAATTGTGTAAACCATTTAAAGTACAATTGGTTGCACAACTTGCTTTGGAATGACTTGGTCTTTGCAGCCTCTTAAATAGTCCATGGGTATTGATAAGAAATCTGCAAGGATATATTTTGTACCCTTGATGTGTTTAGAAGTAAATTTCCATTGGGAAAACCAGTTGGCCCACCTTAACAGTTGAGCTTGCGGAAGTGGTTTTCATTTAAACTGTAGCATGCGGGGAAAAGAAGACATCCATTTCAATTTCAAACTCATGACCGATTAGATGGAATTGGAATCTTTTGATTCCTCTTTTGCCCGCAAGGATTTCTTTAAACGTGGAGTGATAATGTTGTTCAGTTTTTTAAACGTGCCACTTTTGTAGCCACATATTGACCTAACATTATCTTTGTCCCGTACAAGTAAGACCGCTCCCCACTATTCATCACTAGCATCTGTATGAGTTATTTGCTTATCTGAGTGAACATGAATCTTTAAAGGTGACATCACATCAGCTAGCTTTTTTATTTCCTTTACAGCTGTTGTTTGTTTTGTAGTCCATGGTGGAAGATTCTTTTTGAGCATGGGGAACAACATGATTGTATGATTAGATAATTTAGGGAAAAAACAACCATATAATTGACTATCCCAAGGAACTGTTGAATCACTTTTACTGTCGGCGATTCATCTGGAAATCGGTGCAATTCTTGGGCAATGTGAGGTTGTGGTTGCTATTTTCCTTCAAAATATTTTCATACCAAGAAAATCAATTGATGTTACACCTATTTCCATCTTCTTCTCAGATAGCACAATCCCGTATTTTTGACCAATGAGTAGAACTTTGAGAGTAAGTCGACATGAGAATCTTCTTCCGGGGAAAATAGAAAGATGTCGTTGATATACACCATAGTATTTGAGAGAATTGGCTCAAATATCTAAATCATTGCCTTTTGGAACGTTGATGGGGCATTTTTGTAAGCTAAATGGCATGACCTTCCACTGGTAATGATGATCAGGGATGCAGAACCCTGTTTTTGGTCTATCTTCAGGAGTTATTCTTAATTGCCAGAAACCTTACTTGAGATCAAACTTTGAAAGCACCTTTGCATTAGCTAATGACCCAAATAAATACCTCTTTTGTGGAAGTGGAAACTTATCATCAGCGAAAAAATGGTTTAAAGGTTGATAGTTAATGACAAGTCTTAACTTATCACGAATTTGTTCACTTCTTTTGTTGACATAGAATGCTTCACAAACCCATGGGGATGTGGTTGGTTCAATAATTTTTTGGTCAACAAGTTGGTTACACTCTTCTACGGCAAGCTTATAATAATCTGGGTTCATTCCGGGGTGACTGTCCTTTGTAGGGTTAATATCTTCAATTTGTTTAGATGGTAGAGAAACGAAGGATGATTGATTTAACCATAAATGGTTTGGATTTTTGGAAAGAAACATTGTGTGGGATGATGCACAACATGATTGAATAATGTTATGCTTGAGATAACAAATGGTAGGGGAATGGTTGGTAGTCATAAACAGACGTGGTGTTAAAGTGTATGGGTTTATGAAACTTCTATAGCGAATACTGATGGTGAATATCTTAAGCTTGGTATGTTATGGAGAATATCAAAAACAATTATGAGAAGTATTTGTGCCAAGCATCCTATGTTTGATAAAAAGCTTAGGGAAAAGCCTGATATGAATTGGGATACTGATTATATCAACCGTAAATATATCACCACGGGCTTCCAAAAGCTGTTGGTAATGTGGTTTCCAATAACTCTGTGGGAGAACTTTTGGGTTTAGTATAGAAACTGAAGCGTTGTTATCAAAAAACCAATTTCTTGAGTCCGTGGCAGAAATGGACGACCGAGAGGGAGCAGTAGCAGACCCCGTAACCCTGACGAACCAGAACCCAAAACCCACCCAAAAAACTAACAGAACCAGATCCCGAACACAAAGGTACGGAATCGCCGCCTAGTTACCGTTAGAGTATCGGAAAGGTAAAGTGAAACGATTGACGCCAGAAGAACAATGGAAAGAGCGGTTGAACATTATTGAAACGGAAAACAAGAAAAGGCCGAATCGCCGGCGAGATGCCGGTGGTCGAAAACGGAGAGGGGATGAAGGAACTTACAAACCGTCGTGCTTATGGTGACCTGAAGAAGAGGAAGGAGGAGCAGGAAGATGTTGGTGGCGGCTGAAGAATGAAGAACAAGGGTTTATTATTTTTTTTTTCAAGTTGAGAGAGAAACTAGTGGGTTTTTATCTTTATTCAAACTTTATTCAATTTTGTTATAAAAGGTAAGTAATAAATTAATTATTATATTTAATGTTTACTATTCAATTATAAATGGACAAAATTAAAACTTTAATAATTTTTTTATTATTATTTAAAGTAAGGGATAATAATTATGGGACAAATAAAAATAGTAAGGTGAACAGTTTTTATGAGATGGATGGAGTACTCCGTATGACAGTTGGCAACACATAAAATTTATCTTATTGTATTACCATATTAACTATTAGACAAAAATGATGAATAGTAATCAGGGCCATTTTCGTCTTTTTACATTTTTTCCCTTTCCTTTTTTCACTTTTTTTTCCTTTTCGCAAGTAAAGCCCCTAACCTTTGTTCAATAATTAAAAATGGCCCCCCAAACAGGGGGGTAAAGTGTCAAATAACCATTTTCATAAAAAATCATAAATAAACTCCACTCAAATATCCAACGGGTCATATCTTATCGCTCGCAACGAGTTAAATTTTTCAGACAACATCGTTAAACTCGAAATAATTTTAGGAACACAATGTCACTAACTATAGGCAAAACGGACGCTTTTTAAAAAAACGATAAATATTTGAAGTACTTTTCATACACGTTGATTTTGCGTTAAATTTTTAAAAGTCGACAATTCCATAGCGAAACTTGGAGATGTAAAATAACATTTAACTCTTTGACGGGTTATACCTTTTAGTTCGACTCGAGTTGCGCTTCAACGACATGATCGTTAGCCACGAAATAATTTTACAAGCTAAACACAATAAAATACATTGAAAATTGAACCCCGACGCGAAGCGAGGGTTCGATAACTAGTTTTAACTAATGTGTAATACAACGAACTGACGAAGATATCTTATATAGACCGGGGGGATAAACAAGATTTTTCTTTTTTATGTTTTTGAACAAGGTTATCAAAGATTGAGACCAAACAAATGAGCCTTCAACTCCATAAAATGGACCTAACTGTAACCAGACGAGGCTTTTCCAGCACAGGTTTTTTTTTTTTAGCCAAATTGTTAACAAGACATTGACCAATTGCTATAAACCGAGTTCTTTTACAAGCCCAATTGGTCCAATGTTTCTAGCAGGCCATTATTTTAAATCCGAAAAGAATTGCTGAAGATGAGAGAATAGTATATTATAATTATAACTAGAAAAAAATTCGACAGCGCGTTGTTGTGGTTGTATTCAACGCACGGTCGAATTTGGATATACGTTGTTTGGTGACTAATATATCTAATAGGTTGGGTTGTTTGTTGTACGTGTATGTATATGTATGAAATATAGCCCGAAATATTTAGTGTTTTTTTAATGATGTCCGTTTCGCGTATAGTTAGTCGCGTTGTGTTCGTAAAATTATTTCGAGTTGAACGGTGGTCTCGGAAAAATTTAATTCGCACCGAGCGAGAAGATAGGGCCGTTAAAAATTCGGGTGGAATTAGTTTCTTTTATTTTAATAAAATTATATATTTACACTTTCAACCCCTTAAAAAAAGTAAACTTGAGGGGTCGTTGTGTAAATTGAGCCAAAGTTGAGGGACCGATTGCAGTGTGAACGCAAACTCAAATCGACAATCCGAAACAATTGAAACGACGAAGTTCTAGGTATGTTTTATAGTATAGGATAATAATAATTATAAGCATTTTTTAAAGAAAATTGGTCAAAATATCTTCATTGCGAAAAATGTTTAACAATATATCCTAAAATAACATAATTGTAAAAATATCCTTCGATCACGCACCACACATCGCGCGTGCAATTCAATGTGTGGCGCGTGTCACCAAGCATCGATGCTGGTTATATGCTCATACCACCTAACACGCACCACGCAAAGCATACCACGCACACTGCATGTTGGTTCGTGCGTGGTGCGTGTTGCACCAGATAACATCAGATATTCAATATATGATCCTTGTCATTTTTCATATTTTTTCGATTTTCAATAACGTAAAAGGCAAAAAGGGTCCCAAACGAGAAAACATCATCAACAACATCATGACCACCATCAGTACCACCAACAATATCATGACCACTAATATCACCACCAATAACAACATCTATAGTGATAATTGCTCGATACAACCATCATCACCACTAGGGATGACAGTGGATGCAAAAAATCCGATATCCGCGGTACCCGTACTTGGGATGGGCGGATTGATTTAGAAAGTTCACTCGCGGTTACGAGGTGGGTAAAATTTTGTAACAGTTAACCAGTCGTGAACGGATGCATTAGATCTGTGGTAGAGAAAATCCGACCTGAGGCTCAGTAATAGCCGTTTGAAGTTCAGTTGATTGACAATTTTTTGATGCTTACATTTTCAATACACTTAATAATAATTACATCCATTGAATAGTCCGCTATTACTGTGTCTATACATTTACTAGACCTAAGTTCTTAATGTATTTATATATGAAAAGTATTGTATTGTATTGTATAACTTATAAATCTTAATGATCACTTTCAAGTTTTCAAAGAATTTCGAACTTTTTGCTTGCTTACATTAACTAACGTAAATAAATACAAAAATAATTAAACATAAACAAAGTGTATATTATATTAATACTAGTGGCCAATGCCCGTGCGTTGCACGTGGACGTTGGCTTGTGTTATATGTCGATTGGGGTTTGTGTTTCAAGGTAAGAAGCTTCGAGGCATTTTGTGATAATTGTACGTAGTAGGGGATATAATACATTTATTTGCAAGAGATGGCTAAGAACATAGCTATTTTATTAAACAAAAATTTCAAACACTTAAATGCATAATATTATCTATGGAATCTTTTAAAAATGGTACATTGTCACCACCATTACAGTTAGGCATTTAAGAAGGGTAGTCTTTATCTAATTATAGTAGCAATAAACAACACAAATATGAGCAGGAGATCTCATGCTGGACCAGATTAGGTTGCCTGAATGTGTGGGTTGCGGAGTAGGAAGTTTGAGGCGTATACCACTTTTATTCCAGCAATACAGTTATATTATCTGGCAATATACCTGAAACACAATTATAATAAGTCATAAACTGGTGAAAATGCAGTTAATCATTTAAATACTGTCATGGCATACCTGAAATGTAACTAATGTCCCTCTGAAACTAATGTCAATTTTCATGAGTATAACGTCAGTTGCAGATGTGTGGGTATGTTCCGGACAACTCCTTTTATAAGGTTTCTGAGGGAAATTACGGTTACCGCAGAACCTTAAAACAGCAGATCACTACTTATTATTGTGAAATGTTACAATGAGGACAATATAAACCACCAAAGTGGGCGCTAAGCTGTAATGCAACAATGGATATGTGTTAGTTGCTACTGTGTCCGAAATTTGGTACAGGGGGTCAACACATCAAACTGGCAAAATAGTATGTAGGTAGTACCAATAACACAGATACGGTCGAACTTAAAAACAGACAGAATTACTTTAAAAATGTGACAGTGTAGTGAGATATGAAGGTTAATAGGGCAAGGTAACCAAAAACTATGTAGTTAACACTGACAACACACATATCATGTAGGTTACAAATAAAAAGAAAGAGTTTAAAAGTGTGGGAGTAGATCGAGAGATGAAGTACCTTTATATATTTTGATTGAGGTTTGCGAAAGTTTCCTTGTAAATGACATTCCTTGTGTGGTTCTGCAAGCTGTACTTAACTTCGTTGACCATGACTATTTTAAGGTCGATGGGGTCTGTTACTCTCGACAATGCAACGTATAGTTGTCCGTGGCTGAAAACTGGTTTTGGCAGGTAGAGACCAACCAATTCGAGTGATTGGCCCTGGCTTTTGTTTATTGTCATTGCGTAACATGGCCTGTTTTCTGGGGCTGTGGTGACCCCACATTCATAACACACCCAACAACATCTATAATGTAGGTATCGGTTAGGTTATATGGTGCATACATATGACGCTGAGCAGAAATAATAAATAAATTTATAAAGAGTTGTACCAATTAAGTATATCCCTTCAGTAGGCTCCAAGTCTTCAAATGCTATGCAGGTGAAGGGGTGGCGGATAAAGGCGGAGGTGTCCTCAATTGACTGCTTCTTCTTCAGGAAGGTGGATCCTTGCAACTGAATAAGGAGCTTGTTATCCTTAAAAATGCGGTAATCGTCTCTATTGGGAACAACTTCAAAACTTTTAAGCAGATACACTGAACCTTCCTTCAGCCTTGGGATAAAACAATGGGCAATAGTGTTTTTGACAGTCAATTGGATGACATTACCCTGCGAAGCATGTGAAACATCTCATCATTATACATATAAGGTGAATGAATACATACATATGTATTTGAATATAAAGATATATTAAAAATTTATGTACCCTTCAGCTATCTAAGTATTATAAACATGTGTGAAAAAGTAACAAATGCAAATTGATAGAAGGATGGATATATGTAAAACATGTATAGGCATGCACATGTATCTACATATATATGTCTACTTCTCATATATATGTGTATAGATGTATATGTAAATAAGGAAACAGACCCATATATATATATATATATATATATATATATATATATATATATATATATATATATATATATATATATACCAACAGCTTTTCAATTTAAATTTATGTATCCATCATCTATGCATGTTTAAAAGTAACAATTACAAATGGACAGAACCATCACCTATGTATGTAGTATATAGTGCTTTCAAGAATTAAAAAATACAAATACATAGAAAAAGCCATATATGGAATACATGTTTAGGCAGACACATTTATGTACATATATATGGGTGCTTCTCATAATTATATGTATACGTATATGTATACATAAACAAAGAGACACAGATATATATATATATATATATATATATATGTATATGTATGTACGTACGTATACAAACAGCTTCTGATTTTAAATATATGCATCCATCATGTATGTATGTATTACATAGTGTTTTGAAAATTAACCAATACACATGGATAGAACCAGGCATATATGTAAAACATGTATAGACAGAGACGTTTATACACACCTTTTCAATTTAAATATATCTATTCATGATCTACATTCTAATATCTATATATATACACACAACAGCACGTCACCACTATTCTATATACATCAATATTACATAAATATAATTATATACAGAATAATAAACAATGAAAAATGGGAATTGTGCACCTTCTCATCAGAAGCAATAAAGTCAGTGCTTAGGTATTTCTTGTATGCCGTGTGAGTATCCCACGTCCGGCATATCATGATCTTCACCTCCGCTTCCTTACCTATCTGCAATTCATGAAGGTAAGCATAAGTTCTTTGAGTAGCCTGTTCAATGGAGTTTTCAGTAGATAGTGCCATTTGGAAGATGTCTTGTTCTTGATAATGCATAATAGTAATCTATATGCTAAGAATTTATAGGCAGCTATGAATGATGCTGAATTTCGTTATTTTTTGAAATAAAAATTTAATTAGGAATATGAATGGACCTTCTTACCAAATTCCCCCATTTAATTTGAGGGAGTTACGGATTAGAATTTAATTGTAGAAAATTAACCGAATTAATAATCTATCATATCAGATTTATAAGGAATCCGAATAGACCCTTGCCAGAATTGAACGGTCTGTTACCTGAGATTGCATGCATACCGGAGGAGAGGCAATCAGCGATGGATGCAGACTGCTGCGGCGTTTTTCGGAGACGGCGAACCCAATTGGCCTAGATGGTGAATGTGTCAGTTATACAGGGATCTGAGAGTAGGGAGGTTTATCAAGCGATGGTTTAAAAAAAAAAGCACAATCTTTTATCTTTGTAAATATAAATATAATATTAAATTATTAAAGGTTAGCAAAATTGGGAATGTTGTTTAAACAAAAGACATCTGTATGTATACGCCTAATTTATGGAATGCGAGTCAAAAAGAAATCTGTATGTATACGTCTAATTTATGGAATGGGAGTCAATTAGTAAATTTAATAATATTTGTATTTGTATACTTTATGATTATGATTACATATAATATTTGTAAAATTGTAGCTATATGTATAGATTTACCATGCAGTTAATTGTTTATAGTGGGTAAAAAACCATAAGTAAATGGAGAGAATTAATGCCCTAATTTATGGCAATGGGAGTCAATATATATTAGATATAGATGTAAAACCATATTAAAGACAAAGAATATTAATTTTTTTTTAAATAAATGTCATTTACCATGTGGTTAATTGTAGAAGATGGGTAAAAAAAAATGGGGTAAATATGTGAAATAAATATGCTAATTTATGACAATAGGAGTCAAGTTTTAGATATATATAGATATAACCTGAATTTTAATCAAGAATGAAACACTCTTTTGGAGGCAAGTAGAGGGAAATAATTTTTTTTTCGTTTTTTTTTTTTATTTTTTTTCAAACATTAAGTTCACATGAAAATATAAACATTTAAAAGAGACACTTTGTGATAAATGTTATTATTTTGGCGGAAAAACGCCCGAAGAAATAAATGATAAAATTTATCATGAGTAATGTTTCGATTAGAGTTTTTTTTTTCATCTTATGTGAATTTTTTTTTTTTTTTTTAAATTTTTAGCCCAATCTAGAGTTTAAGATCTAGGGTTTAGTGTTTTGGGTTTAGGGACTAAATCCAAAGCACTAAACCCTAAACTCTAAACCGCTCGTGTTAAAAATTTAATTTAAATCCTAATTTCTAAACCCTAATGTCTAAAAAAACATTATCATTTATTTTTTCGAACGTTTTCTCACCAAAATAATAGCATTTATAACAAAGTGTCTTTTTTAAATGTTTATATTTTCATGTGATCTTAATGTTTGAATAAAAAAAATTCATGCTTCCCTTTTGATTAAAACACAATATAACCTTAAACCATGTTTTTTTTTATCAAAATATATTAGGAAGTATTTGTTTTTGCATCCATATACATTTCATGAATAAGATCCGTGAGTACACTCGTGACCCGCAGAGATCTGCAGAACGAGCATGGATATAAAAGTAAACTTATCAATTAAGATCCGCGGATTAATGGGTTGACAAAAAAACGTGTGTAGGGATGGCGGATCTAATGGATCTGCGCTGATAACCCGCGAGTGCCATCTCTAACTACCACCAACAACATCATCACCACCACCAGACCAATCACCACCACTTCCCCCGTTCGTCGCTATTACCTCACCATTCACCACCACCGACCACATCATTACAGATTTTGGCACGGTACCACCATCACCACCGCCAACAGCACTACCATTACACCAGTCACTGCCACTTCCCCTTTCATCGCCATTACTACACTAATCAACACTAGCGACATCATCATCACCACCACTTCCCCATTCATCACCATTACCACATCGTTCACCTCTACCTCTGTCATCTCCCAATTTTGAATCATTTATTTTTAAACCGTTCTTGATCCTGAAATCATTAAAAAAAAAAAAAAAAAAACAAAAACAAAACAAAAAACAAATGATGTTCTTGATCTTAATACGCAAAAAATATATTTCACAATCTTAAAACAACTCATCAACTGAATTTTGAGTTTTCAGGATAACTGGTCAACTACTTTATTTTCAGGGTAACTAATATTGTTGAAGATATCTTTAAGTTCTTGATGATACATCATTTGTTGCAAGATCTTATCATATGAATTCACATATTTTTCTCGGTTCCCCGACACCTCGATAGATGGCGAAAATAGAAACTCAGGTAATCGCTCTTCTCAACTTGTCTGTCACATTTGTCCTACTTGGTGGTTCCAGCTTCATCATATTTTAAATGTACACTACTTTCTTTTGTCTGAAATGATCAGCTTTACTAGAGGACAAATATGATAGTCAATTCAGAAATATAGTTTAGAAAGTTGTAAACATAACTGATCAGATCTAGTAGAGATAAACATAACCTGGATTGACCCATAAATAAGTAAATGATTTGAAGTTGCCACCTTGAGGGCCCTAAACCATCTATATCGATGAGCATCATGGATATATTAGTAAAAAGAATTGTTATACCATGCATAGAGTTAAGTACGGTGTACTTAGAGATACACTATTGGTAGTGGATATGATATATATATATATATATATATATATATATATATATATATATATATATATATATATATATATATATATATATATATATATATATCGTACAATTGTTAAAAGTGTACCTTATGAGAAATAGTCATTCCACCTTTTCCTAACCGTGAGATTAAAGTCAAAAGTAAGTACTCTTTATATCATTTGGTCATTTCAAGACTAATTTCAACTATCATGCATGCATTTTTGTTACGGTTGGCCGGTTCGTGGCTTACATTTTGTTAGCTTTTATTGGACTCGCTCGCTCCATCTTCCCCATCATCGTTTCATTCAGTGAGTCGATGTTGTTGTCGACGTTTGCCGGCTAATTGGTCCGACTTCAAAAAATCAAGGTTTTTGGGGTTGACTCTCAGGGTTTATCAACTGCCTGGAAGGTCTCTATTCGCATGATCGGTGGTTCTCTGTGGGTCAAGTATATTTTTTCGATTTTCAATAACGTAAAAGGCAAAAAGGGTCCCAAAAGAGAAAACATCATCAACAACATCATGACCACCATCAGTACCACCAACAATATCATGACCACTAATATCACCACCACCAACAACATCTATAGTGATAATTGCTCGATACAACCATCATCACCACTAGGGATGGCAGTGGATGCAAAAAATCCGATATCCGCGCTACCCGTACTTGGGATGGGCGGATTGATTTAGAAAGTTCACTCGCGGTTACGGGGTGGGTAAAATTTTGTAACAGTTAACCAGTCGTGAACGGATGCATTAGATCTGTGGTAGGGAAAATCCGACCTGAGGCTCAGAAATAGCCGTTTGAAGTTCAGTTGATTGACAATTTTTTGATGCTTACATTTTCAATACACTTAATAATAATTACATCCATTGAATAGTCCGCTATTACTGTGTCTATACATTTACTAGACCTAAGTTCTTAATGTATTTATATATGAAAAGTATTGTATTGTATAACTTATAAATCTTAATGATCACTTTCAAGTTTTCAAAGAATTTCGAACTTTTTGCTTGCTTACATTAACTAACGTAAATAAATACAAAAATAATTAAACATAAACAAAGTGTATATTATATTAATATATAACCTGGATTTTAATCAAGAATGAAACACTCTTTTGGAAGTAGAGGGAAATAATTTTTTTTCGTTTTTCTTTTTTAATTTTTTTTTTCAAAAATTAAGTTCACATGAAAATATAAACATTTAAAAGAGACACTTTGTGATAAATGTTATTATTTTGGCGAGAAAACGCCCGAAGAAATAAATGATAACATTTATCATGAGTAATGTTTCGATTAGAGTTTTTTTTCATCGTTTTTTATTTCATCTTATGTGAAGTTCTTTTTTTTAAAAAAAAAAATTTAGCCCAATCTAGAGTTTAAGATCTAGGGTTTAGGGTTTAGTGTTTTGGGTTTAGGGACTAAACCCAAAACGCTAAACCCTAAACTCTAAATCGCTCGTGTTAAAAATTTAATCTAAATCCTAATTTCTAAACCCTAATGTCTAAAAAAACATTATCATTTATTTTTTCGAACGTTTTCCCACCACAATTGTTAAAAGTGTACCTTATGAGAAATAGTCATTCCACCTTTTCCTAACCGTGAGATTAAAGTCAAAAGTAAGTACTCTTGATATCATTTGGTCATTTCAAGACTAATTTCAACTATCATGCATGCATTTTTGTTACGGTTGGCCGGTTCGTGGCTTACATTTTGTTAACTTTTATTGGACTCGCTCGCTCCATCTTCCCCATCATCGTTTCATTCAGTGGGTCGATGTTGTCGACGTTTGCCGGCTAATTGGTCCGACTTCAAAAAATCAAGGTTTTTTGGGGTTGACTCTCAGGGTTTATCAACTGCCGGCATGATCGGTGGTTCTCTGTGGGTCAAGATGTTAGTTTCTTTTTGTGAGTTCCTCCGATTTTATAGGTTTTGAGTGTTTTCTTCGTTTAAATGTAGAACCACACAAACAATGCATCTAAAGACCAAAAATAAAAATTGTTCGACTAGGAGCGTTTTTGTTCGGCAGCGTTTTTTTTGCTCGACTACCTAGTTTTCAGAGTTTTCATTACTAAAAAGTTCCCATTCAAGGCCCAGGTTCAACTGAAATATTAAATTTGAACTAAACATTATTTGTAAAAGTTATCTCTATTTATTAATACTTGAGCCTTCTTTCTTTGCTAGGCGATGTGGGAACAATAAGCTCCGAAATGAACTTTCGTCTTTTAATTGTAGTATATTTATATTTTATATATCTATATATCTATTATCTTTTTATTGTTAAAACTAGTTGTGGAGCCCTCGCTTCGCGCCGAGGCTCCATTTTAAATGCGAGTTAAAAAAAAAGTCTTTCCTTTTGTGAATCTATTTTGTAAAAAAGAATTTTTTTGACATCTAACATTGAAGGGTTGTTCCTTTTGTGAAAGTTGCTTCTTTTAGCGTTAAAGTTAGTTGATCTATTTTGTAAAAAAAATATTTTTCGACATCTTTTGGTATCATTGAAGGGTTGTTCCTTTTAAGAAAGTTGCTTCTTTTATCTTTGGAGACAAAAAAAAAATGTAGCACAGTAGTGGCTTATGTGGGTCCTACTGTTTGAGCGCAGTGTAGAAGCCGGTAAAGCGTGGTGGGTGTTTTTGGTGTTAGTGATGGGATAAATAATAATTTATAATATATGTATAAAGTAAGGGGTTCGATTTGTATTTTAATGAAAGTTAGGGGGTTCGTTTGTAAAAAATGAAAAATTGAATAGTACTATTCATAACAAATAAGACAAATTACCAATATAACTAATAGACAAAATTTGTTATGAATAGTACTATTCAATTTTTCATTTTTTACAAAGTAACCCCTAATTTTCATTAAAATACAAATCGAATCCCCTTACTTTATACCTATATTATAAATTATTATTTATCCCATCACTAACACCAAAAACACCCACCACGCTTTACCGGCTTCTACACTGCGCTCAAACAGTAGGATCCACATAAGCCACTACTGTGCTACATTTTTTTTTTGTCTCCAACGATAAAAGAAGCAACTTTCTTAAAAGGAACAACCCTTCAATGCTACCAAAAGATGTCGAAAAATATTTTTTTTACAAAATAGATCAACTAACTTTAACGCTAAAAGAAGCAACTTTCACAAAAGGAACAACTCTTCAATGTTATATGTCAAAAAAATTCTTTTTTACAAAATAGATCCACAAAAGGAAAGATTTTTTTTTTTAACTCGCATTCAAAACGGAGCCCCCGGCGCGAAGCGAGGGCTCCACAACTAGTTTTGTCCATTAGTTATATTGGTAATGTTTATGTAATTATGTATTGATGTAGGAACTTTGTTTATTTGTGAACTTTGTCTTTAATAATAGTGCTAACAAATAAAAATGACCCTAACGTAGATATGTGATATATATATATATATATATATATATATATATATATATATATATATATATATATATATATATATATATATATATATATATATATACTAGTGAAATCACCCGTGAAATCACGGGTTTGTTTAAACGAAATAATTTAATGACATGATTTAGGTATTAAGTGAATGTAAATACTAAAGTCATTTATTTTAATGACCCGTTTAACTAAGAAACTTGTCGTTGTTTTTACAATATATAGTGACATGTATTTTCGCATACATATGTAACGTAGTTAATTTCGTAATAAGAATTCATATTTGAATATTAAAAATATAAAAATTATAATTATTATTATAATTATTATATGAAAAGTAAATAATAATAATAATAAAGTTCGCTCGAGTATATATATTTTTAATAATAATAATAATAATTATTAGTAATAATAATAATAAATGTCATTTAAATTTTTTAGAAAATTAAATTACAATTTATGAGAGATTAGTAATTCCTTTTATAAAAGATTTTGTAGTATTTTTGTATTTAAATTAATATATAATTATGACATCATCATTATAAAAATTAAAGGGTAATTAGCTTAATGATGACATCATTATTTTAGAGATTTATATGAGTATATATATATATATATATATATATATATATATATATATATATATATATATATATATATATAGGAGTATGATCAATGGAGAAGTAACCAATTAAGGGGAAACGGGGAGAAACATTTTTTTTTTTCGTTTTTTCGAATTTTTTTAGGCATTAAGAACACACGAAAATATGAACATTTAAAAAAGACACTTCTTGATGAATGTTATTATTTAGGCGGGAAAACGATCAACAAAAATAACATTCAAGATAATATTGATCGTGAAGAATGTTAATCTTCGAACGTTTTTTCTTCTTCATGTTTTGTGAACTGTGAAGTACTTTTTGTCAAAATTTAGCCCAATTTAGAGTTTAGGGTTTAGTGTTTTGGTTTAATCCCTAAACCCAAAACCCAAAACCCTAAACTCTAAACCGTTCGTGTTAAAAACTCAATCTAAATTCTAAGTCTAAACCCCAAATCTAAACCCTAAATTTCTAAACCCTAATATCTAAACCCTCAAAATACGCTCGAAAAACAAGATAATTGTTATATATTATTTCTTCGAGCATTTTTTCGGCAAAATAAAAATATTTATCACAAAGTGTCTTTTTTTAATGTTCATATTTTCATCCAATCTATAATGTTCGTGAATAAAGTTTTTTCAAAAAACGAAAGAAAAAAATTTGCTCTTCCTCCTGCTTTCCCCCAATTGGTTACTTCCCCACTATATATAATCAGGATGTTCGAACCTTCTACTCTAAAAGGTCAAAGGCCTACTTTTTATCTATTGAACAGGGGTCACAAAATTTACAAGACAACCATATATATATATATATATATATATATATATATATATATATATATATATATATATATATATATATATATATATATATATATATATATATATATATATATATATATATATATATATATATATATATATATAAGAGATCTAATGAGAACTCAATTATGAATGAGAACCCTGAGAACTTGAAGTCGAACAAAAAACATACAAGAGCGAAAAATTTTATAGTATGGTCGAACAATTTTAAGATGTAATGTTGTATCCTAGGGGATACATGCATAAAAGTATCATTTTTATACAGAAAAATAGATCAAAGAGCACAAAAGATAACGATATTTGACAGTTTTTAACTTTTGCCGTCCAGCGCACAGCAGGCCGCCCTGCGTCATGCGTAAACCCTGCAGGCAGCTTATATGCTTAAGCCCTTTAGTAAAGTGCGTGAACAGCACGCAGCCACGTCAGCACACGCCACAAGCATTCCAGGTATTTCACATAACTCAATTAATCAACGATTGACATGCGTTTTTCGAGAATTTCGGACATTCTACGCCTATAAATAGACCCCTTGGGTCACCATATCATCTACTACTCTGAACTTCAGTCAGAGAGAAGTACACTTTCTCTCTCACACAGTTCTTTCTCACTCTAAAACATTAACCGTTTAGCAACAGAACGCTAGATGGATCAATTACAGATTGATCCAAAGATTGATTGAGGCCACCACATGGATCTCTCATCCGTGTTTTGGGTCTGCATGGATTATTTCCCGAGGGCAAACATGAATCAACATCCAATCACTCTACGCTAGGCGGATATTGTTCTGTACTGGTACCTTACACCCGTTATACGGAAAATCGTACCAACATATGGCGCCATCCGTCTCAAAGACCAACAAGAATACCAAGAGCACAAAGGCAACTGAAACCACTTCAACACGAGCAGCACTTGAACCAATCAATGAAAATATCATTGAGAATATACTAGTGGATCAATTAACTCTGGAAGAAACTTCAATCGAAGAAGGAGATCAATTGCACACTGGTGCAACAGAAGAGCATGTGCATGAAACCATATCACGATTGAAGAACCATGGATGGGAAGCTCTAGTGGAGGAGTGTGGAAAGCTAAGCGAGGAACATACAATGTTTCTTTTAAGAGAACATCTGATGTGAATGTTAAGCATACCAGCAAAGGAAAGTCAATTTCTAAACAGCAATTGTTCAAGCTATTCAAACAGTTGAATACTTTGGTGGATGATACTGAGCATGAACGCAATGATGAAGGTTTTGTGGAGAATGAATGGGACTATGGGGATTCCGTCCATCGGTGTTTATGATGGAATAACTGACCCATAAGACTTTCTTACCATGTTTGAGGGTGTTATGAGACTGCAGCATTGGGAAGATGAAACTGCGTGTCATATGTTTCCCATGGTGTTGCAGAAGATGGCACGAGAGTGGTTTGCAAGCCTTCCGCCCAGAAATATTACTGTAACATCCTCAGATCGGGCCTAGAAGTAAGATGACTATCGTGCCCTTAGGCATATTTGTGCGATTATTTATGCCTTTATTTTATTTATATGTGTAATATTATTTTATTATTTAGTTAAGACCAGTTTGTGACAAGGGTCACAGAACAAGTTCGTTTATTTAATTTGGACTCCGTTAGGGCAGTCAAATTAAGTACGAAATTTATTAGATAACTGGTAAATACCCGTGTGTGATGAGGTATGGGATTTTAACCCCAATTAAGTGTATTGTGCAGCTCTTTTCTCTTATTTTCTCCATCTCTCTAGAAAATTCCCAAAACTCACCCGTGCTCACTTCTTCTTCAATCTCAAACCCTAGATTGATAATTTGTGTTCTAGAGCTCAAATCACTCATATTATCTTGTTCTTTATAGTTTACTGAATATTTTAAGGTAAGAATCAAAGTATGTCAAGCTTTAATCTTTGAGAAAATGAGATTTTTGTGTTAGGTTTTGTTAAAGTGGGTTTTAGTGTCAAATTGGTTGATTTTGATGTTGTTTCTGTCAAAATCTTGTGGGTTTATGCTTATTGATGTTTAGTGTAGTCGATTTGATCATTTTGAGGTAAGAAACGAGCTCTAGAGTAAGAAATGGCGAATTTTGAGTAAACCCGTAGCTGTGTTCATCTTCTTCATCCGATGAACACTTGGCCGAGTGTCTCTTGACACTCGACCGACCGTGTAGACAATCGATCGGTTGAGTGACACACTCGACCGAGTGTGTCTGAGTTCTGACCAGATGTTTTATTTTACTCAGTCTACCGAGTGAGAGGACACACGACCGTGTGTGTGTGGACACAGTCGACCGACTGTGTGAGTCAGTCGGCCGAGTGTCTTTGTGGGCAGAATATTTTACTAAGTGTTGATGTCTAGCCGTTATGCTGCCCGCGTGACTTATGATAATTAGGATGTAAATTCTGAAAATGCATAAGTGTTAGGAGGACTTTTAGTAGCGCTTTTTATGATTGTTTTCTGTACTGTGTTGTTTTGTGTTAACAGACAGAAACTAACTTGATTTGCCTTATGTTCAGGTGATAAGAATAAGGAAGCCGCTCAGTGATAGATTATCTGAGCTAGTTGCTGGTATTCGGTGAGTGGGTCTATCTTCAGATAGAGTATTAAGTAGCTAACACGCTACTTGTTCAGACTCTTTATATTATGTTTATGTTCAGTATGATTACCATGCGTAGTTAGATATTCCCATGCTAGTTAGGACGATTGCATGACTGTTTATCTGTGATCTCATGTGCGCACTGTTAGTTGGACACCAACCGAGGCGGCAAGGTTGGGAACCCACCGAGGTGGCAAGGTAGGGTTGATGTGAGGTCGACCGTGGTAGCCTGGTCGGGTCATGATGTTACTAATTGTTCAGTATAGCATTGAAGGACGCATGTGTTGCGTCTGGACGGTTATACAGTGGAATCAGTAAAGTGGACTATCGGTAGACTGTAGCGTGATCAACTAAGTCGTGTGCTCGTACAAGTCGCCGATCCTCATATTGTCAATTGTTGTTGTATTCTAGTTCAGGACGTTAGCATATCTGTGGCCTTTGCATGTTCAGTTGATTATGCTTGATCTGTTAGATAGTATCCATTCACTTAGAAGTTGTGCTAATTCCCCCGCATTTTCACCCCTTGCAGGTTTAGGTACTGCTGGTTAGAACGGGTGTTGCGGATGGGTTGAAGACATGTTTGACTATGCGTTGACTCTGATGTTTTCCAATTTAATTATGTTTTCACGTAACACCGTTGTTGTATAAAGTTGGTTTGCAAACAATGTTAAGGTTACTTTGGTAATTAAATATTTACTTCCGATGTGTTTAAAAAAAATCAGGGTGTTACAATTACCGGTTTCCTTGATTTAAGGGCTAAATTCGTTATGCAATACCAAAGTCTGAGAAGTTGCACATTGTCGCATCTTGATGCGAAAAATCACTATGCACCAGAACGAATCATTAAGCAATTTCATGAAGCGTTACACCATCGAGTGTCAAAAAATACTGGATATACCAGAGTCTCAGCTTGTTTCGGGTTTCATTTTTTGTTTTGATCAGCGTCGCTTTGCAAGTTTGATTCATGTGTTACGGTATGATGTCCCAAAAATGTTGCATCAGGCATTGCTTGTTGCACAGAAGCATTTAAGGGCTGGTGAAATGGGGCATCCAAGAGTTGATAATTACCAGAGGAATTATAGGTAGCAGAACGGAGGACAGAACACGAATGACAACTATCAGAGGCAACGTAGGTTTGACAACAATTACCAAAGGCAACAACACGGTTGGCGGGGCAATATTCACCCGAATGACAATTACCATCATCGAAAACCATTAGACATGCATCCACTCATCATGACTTTAACAAAAACTCCAAAGCAGATCTTATTTACTGAACCTATTAAGGAAACCTTTAACCCTCTACCACCAATGGAGGAGCGTCAGGGACCACAAAGTGATAGATGGTGTGATTTCCACGAGGCATATGGGCATGACACTGACAACTGTAAGTCGTTGATGAGGAAATCATTGCTAAGAGTAAAGCAGGAGAGCTGAACCACTTGTTACCAGGAAAGCAATACAGGAGGAATGATCCAAATAAGCTGTTCGCTTGGCAAGGAAAGGTACGTCACGGTGGACGGCATGATTGGAACAGAAGAGAGGAAAGAAAGGATGAAAGGGACCCAACCTCTGAAAGGCACATCAAAAGTTATTTGGAATGAGGAGGAAGAGTATGAGTCAGGCGGAGAGCGCAGGACGGAGCAATGGATGTATGCTCCTATTACATTTCACACCATTCCAAATTGGCGACTATCAGAGGAGCCTGTGGTTATCTCAGCTGTAATTGCGAACAAGCACATTACCAATATCTATACTGATACAGGTAGTGAGGCAGATATCTTATATTTGGATTGTTTCAGAGATTATCCATTCAGCGTGAAGGACAGACACCGCTATACAAACTTGAAGATTGCTGGCATCACGGGAGAATCAAAAAGGGCAGTTGGTAAGATTAAATTGGATGTAATGCTGGGAGCACACCCTCTGGTTAGAACAGAAATTGTGGACTTCACAGTACTTAATGGCAGATCAAGGTTCAATGCTCTATTTGGAAGGAGAACACTTCAAAAATTTGGGGCAATTACTTCAACACCACATGCAGAATTGTGATTTCCAACTCCAAATGGCATAGCAGTGGTGCACTCTGAATATGTGGGACCGGTAAGAGAAAGGTCAGTTGTTTATGAGGCATAGGAGAACTTTGTTAAAGGAGGACCGTCAAGGCAGTTATTCAACAGAAATGATGTGAATGGGTGTCATGACCCGGAAATTTCGGTCAAATTTAAACTCTGATGACTCCGACAAGATAAGCAAATTGATGTGTTGCATTAAAATATTTTTTTCATACATTTAATTAGCCATTGGACTTTACCATACGATTCACGAACAACCTATAATTTAAAACTCGAACCCGTCATGATTTATATATGATTTTACTTTCTTAAATGAAGACGTTTTATGATATAATAATTTCTATTATTATAACCTCTTAATAAAATGATTTTGAATATAATTAGTTCTAGAAAACTAAATTTTATAATATTTATATATGAAATGATAAAAATTTACTATTAAACGATGCTATTTCAAATTAAAATTTTTACGTATTAAGTCGTTTTATTTTTATGATATAATTTTTGTAATTTTTTTTTTAAGAAACGAAGTTAAATTAAAAATGTACAATTTATAAAGCACAACGTACAACAACGTGTAGCTTAAATAGTTGAATTTAAATTAATCCATTTACTATTCATTGAATAGTAAATGAAATGAAATTAATTAATTTACTATTCACATGAAAGCGATATGATATAAATTATTAATTATAAGTTACATAAAATACCCCTGAAGTATTTTAATAAATACGACTTTTTTTAACAATTTATGATTCAATTTGATTCTAAATTTATTATTATATTATTATATTTTATTTCAATATTATTATATTATTATTTTATTACATTATTATATTTAAATTAATATTATATTATATATATAAGTTCAGTCAAAAACTAGAAAAATACATATTACGCGTACAAACTTTATAAACAAAACTTTTTACAACTAATTTTATAAAGCTTAAGACCAAAACAGATATATATATATATATATATATATATATATATATATATATATATATATATATATATATATATATATATATATATATATATATATATATATATATATATATATATATTCAAATATAAAAAGTGGAATTTTTATCCATATTTTTATCCGTCAATTATTAGCAACAGAGTACGAAATACCGGTCCGTAAAAACTGTCGGCATAAACTAACAAAAATGGGGAGGCTAAGATTACACACGTTTGATTCCTTTTATTATTATATTATTACTTTATTATATTATTATAATATTATATTTATTATCTATATATATGTTCGATCATCTGCGAAGACATTCATAAAAACTTCACATATTACTCCGTATCGTATTCATTATTATTATTATTATTATTATTATTATTATTATTATTATTATTATTATTATTATTAAGATTATTATTATTATTAATCTTATATAATTATTTATATTAGTTATGTATACATAAAATACTACGACGGGGTTATGTTCGAGTGATTTCAAAACTAGTTTTCAAAAGGGTTAAAGCTAAGGAATTTATGGGTTATATCTAAGGAGGTTATGGGTATTGTTCGGGGGTTTTGTTCGTGAATCAAAGGCCAACCTTGCATTTATCATTTTCGTTGCGTCTGCACACTTTTCCTACAATATTGAACCACAATATTGATGCGTGAGTTTTCATAGCTCCCCTTTTAAATGCTTTTGCATTATATATTTTTGGGCTGAGAATACATGTGTATTTTATAACTGTTTTACGAAATAGGCACAAGTACTAAAACTAATTCTACGTGGGTTTAAACCAGAAATATCCCCTTAGCTTGGTAACTATAACTAATGGTGTATGACTGGTAGGCGCGAATCCTAAAGATAGATCTATTGGGTCTGACAAACCCCATCCTGACTATGGAATGCTTTAGTACTTCGAGGTTATTTTAAACGCACCTGATCCGGTGTACTTCAGAGGGTAAAACATGAATGTTAAGGCTTGTTACCGGGTGCCTACAACTTGTAGAATGTTTTTATACACTTGCGAGTGTATGGTTATTTATGAAACTGAAATCTTGTGGTCTATTAAAACTATTGAAACTCATCGTTTATGATAAAACTATCAACTCACCAACCTTTTTGGTTGACACTTTTAAGCATGTTTATTCTCAGCCTTCTCAGGTATTAAAGAAGCTTCCGCTGTTTAACTGCTATGTGCATGGAGTCTTACATGACATATTTTTCAAGGAAACTTTGCATTCAAACATTAATATGTATTATATTTTGACTGTTTAGTCAACTGATATATTATTATGAACTATCATTTATTGAGATTGTCTATATGTAAAAATCACCAAAGGTAGAAAACATTTATGTACATGCTTTAAAAATGTATACAGATTTAAAAACTTTCTTATATAGAAAGCACATCTTTTGAAATGAATGCAATGTTTGTAAAATGTATCATATAGAGGGCAAACCTCGCAATGGGATCGATGAATGATGTGCTGCGTCAATAGGGATTTTGGCGGGCCATCACAGTTGGCATCAGAGCATTGGTCTTAGCGAACCAGAATTTGCATTAGTGTGTCTAACCAGTAGTTGTTAGGATGCATTAGTGAGTCTGGACTTTGACCGTATCTGTTTAGTTATAAGTTTTGCTTATCATTCCTTGTCGTAAATTACCTACTTATCATTCTAGTCTTGACACGTCTCACTGCAGTTATTGCATAGATAGTGTATAGATAAATTCATATCTTATCGTATCTATTATAGTAAATCTGCCTGACATATTCCGTAATTTCCTCCATACTTTGTGGGATTTTGATATTATATATACATATGTAAAATATGTATTTAGAATATCAAGTATACTCCTATAATCTTTTTCATATCAAAAATCATTTTCTCTAATCGTACAAAGATGGATTCTGCAACTAGTTCAAATTCCTCGGATTCCAACAGCTATTCCGATATGAAATTTCATTTGAGCTCCGAGAGCAGTTTAACCAGAATGAACCAACCAATTAGTCATCACCTTTTCTGGATGAATTGGGGGTGGGTTCGTAGATGAATCAATCAATTTATACAAGAAAAAAGCGAACTCTTTCATGAATCTAATTTGCCTCTCGGTGGAGAACATGAGGCACTTACCGGCGAACCCGTTCTTAACACCATTTTCTCTCTCCTTTCTAGGATATGCCGCAATGAGTATAATATTACTAATATTATTAAGGCTATCTGACCTTTACTCTGTATCTTGCATGGTGAATTATTTTGTAAAAAAAAATTACTTTTATGGAAAGCAAAACTTCATTAGCAAGTGCATCCTACATCATTTCATTCCCTTTATAAAGCTCTTGATCTCTCTTTTTATTCAAGAAACTTTAAACATCTTCTTTCACAATACAAAACAAAACAAATTCTCATCATCTATACTCACATCAAGCCACCACCAGCACCAGCAGCAATAGTACCAACAACATCACCAGCCTCAACATCGCAAGCCGCATTACGAGCATCAACATCATATGCACCGCAGGTACTGAGGGATACCAGCAATAATGAGTGATGAAGTATTAATTCATTATTTCATTTATGTTGAAGAAATATTCCTTGGCGATTATGTAATCTCTAAAATTTTAGGGATTATTAATTTCTAGTTCCAACCATAAACCAAATGAGATTAATATAATATTAACTCATTAAATTCATATTACATCTGAAGAAAATATACATACTGTAATGACCCGACAAAATCGTCATTGATGGCGCCGTCTACTTAGGTCCCATTACGTGGTCATAAGTCTTTAAAACAACTTTTGACCAAAAGTATGTCGTATTCATTTCAAAAGTAAAGATGTTTCAAGGTTTACAAAGTAGTTCGACAACTAGTTACATAACAAAGTTTAAAGTACAATTGAAACATATGCGACACAATTTAAAAGTAGCCAAAAGACGCTCCACGTATGCATGTATACTCGACATCCAAGCAAGTATCAAAAGTAATGAGCGGAAGCATGTATCACAAAACGTTCAAGGACCTGAGAAAAACATAGAAATCTGTCAACGAAAACGTTGGTGAAGTCATAGGTTTAAGTAAGTAAGTACAAGTGAACTACAAGATTTGTAACATTGATATAATAGTAATACATTCTAAAAGTTAATATTCACGAGCACCCAATTATCAATGCTTAACATTCCTTCCATAGAACCCCATCACAATAGTGTTAGAACATACACTGTTTCTCGAAAATATATTTCATTCATAAATGGTAGCGAACCGTCTGAATGAGGGTTTGTCAAACCCTTATGGATCCATACAACATAAGTTCTCGCTTACACCCGGCAAGTGTAACTAATGATAATCGAATTGAGGATTTTGTTCTAAACTCGTATGTAGAATGTTTGTTTTCCTGTACTTGTGTTCACTTAGTCAAAAGAAACATTTATGTTTTCTCATCCCAAATGTAAGTTCAAAAGAGTAAAAGTGGGACTATGATCTCACCTTGAGTGCACGTATGTAAAAGTACTTCAACAAGTAAACGTGTGCAAGAACGAATGCTAGTCTTGACCTAAACAAGTAGGTTTGTATCAATATCGGTAAACACGGTCGGTCAAAGTGTTCAATTAGTCCTATGTCTCGTTACGACTCGATTACTATAGCATGTGAGTCAAGTTGTCACGTTTCATGCAAGATACAAGTATAAAAGCATGTTAGAACGATTGCACAAACATTTGGTTAAGTTTGATTAAAAGTCAACTTTGGTCGGGTCAAAGTCAACAAAAAGTCAACACGTTCGGGTCGGGTCCCCAACTATTTTTCTGAGGTTTTTAATCATATATGAGCATGTTAGAGCAAGTTACCTGTGAATCGGAGGTCCATAGCATGGCAAACATTTTTCGTAAAATGACCAACCCAAACAAAATCTGGTAGTGCATCTGGACGGCGTCCAGATTTGCTGGACGACGTCCAACATTGAAGGCCTGGATGGCGTCCAATAATCTGGACGGCATCCAGATTGGTATATAGGCCTGCTATGCTGAAAACACACAAGTGCACGAACCAAAACGCAACCAAACACAATTTATGATCCGCAAACACTTAAAACATGTATCTTATATCATCAGAAAGGTATTTTGACGAGGAAAAGAACTAAGCATATTTCATCAATCAATCTACCACTTAAAACAACCAAAACCGCATTTAATGTTCATCATTTATCACACTCAAGATCATAAATGCATATTGATGATTCGGGAAAATTAAATGCACACATGTGATACGTCGTTTCGTAGGTAATCAAGCATATAATCCAACTAACACTTACCAACAACAATTCATGACATTCAATGCAGCAAATGTTCACATTTAGTTCTATCAAACCCTAACCAATATCACCAAAATCAATAATCAAGTTTATGAAGTTTTCTAACACAACCTACACATCAAATTGAAGCTAGTGATACTAGTAACACAATTAAAACATGAACTTTTAACATCTATCAACTTTTAAGCAACCAAATCACCAAATCAAACACACCAAAATTCAAGTTCATGCTAGTTGCTTAAAATAATGAGATCGAGCATACAAATCATATATTCATGTTAGACTTGAGCCATAGACACTAATTAACACTTCTATAAGTTAAAAACATCAAGAACACAAAATCTAGTGATTTTATAAAGTTACCCAAATGTAATGAAATCGGTATGGAATCGAAGAGGAAGATGCAAGGATTCCAAATGTGTAATTTGTTTGGATTGAAGCTTGCTCGATTTGAAATAGATGATGATTATTTGAATTTGGGTGTTGAGAGAAAATGGAGGAAGTAGCAAAGAAAGAGGAGATGAATGAATGGATGAGAGGAGTTTGACTCCTTTGACCTAGTCACTATTTTGGCATTTTGGCAAGTTTAGTCCCTCATGTTTCACTCGGGTGCGTGAATTACCTAAACGAGATAATTTAAAACGCGTATCAACGGGAGATGTTATAAATATATAACGGACTTTAAAATGAATAAACGGAAAGTAAACGGAAAAAGGCGGGATGTTACATTACCTACTCCTTAAAAGAAAATTCGTCCCGAAATTTAAGTAGGCATAGTAATCGTTGTTTCTTTCTCGGGATTTTGCGTTTCCAAATTCACGAAAAGATGAGGATACTTCCTTTGCATTTGATCTTGTCATTCCCAAGTAAACTCGGGTCCCCTTTTGGCATTCCAACGAACCTTGACAATTGGAATTCGGCTTTGTTTTAGCTTTTTGACGGAGGTGTCCACAATTTCAACCGGTTCTTCCACGAAATGAAGTTTGTCATCAATGGTAAGCTCCTCGAGAGGGATGATGATATCGGGTTCGGCAAGGCACTTTTTCAAGTTGGATACATGGAAATTAGGATGAACAGAGCTTAATTGAGGCGGAAGATCTAAACGATAAGCAACGGTTCCAACACGCTCTAAAATTTCGAAAGGACCAATATACCGCGGATTTAGCTTCCCGCGTTTCCCGAAACGAATCACACCTTTCCAAGGCGCGACTTTTAACATTACGCGGTCACCGACTTGAAATTCGAGGTCGTTGCGTCTTTTGTCGGTATAGCTCTTTTGACGACTTCGGGCCGTCCTAAGCCTATCTCGGATTTGAACGATCTTTTCGGTTGTTTCATGAATGAGTTCGGGTCCGGTGATTTGTGTGTCGCCTACTTCGGCCCAACAAAGAGGTGAACGACATTTTCGGCCATACGGTGCGGCGTTAATACTAGCGTGATAACTAGTGTTGTAGGAGAATTCGGTGAGAGGCAAGTGCTTATCCCAAGCTTTTCCAAAGTCGATAACACAAGCTCGTAGCATGTCTTCCAAAGTTTGAATTGTGCGTTCGCTTTGTCCGTCGGTTTGTGGATGATATGCGGTGCTCATGTCTAAACGCGTTCCCAACGCTTCATGTAAAGTACGCCAAAATCTAGAAACAAAATGGCCATCTCGGTCGGAGATAATCGATAAGGGTACACCGTGTCGGGCTACGATTTCTTTAATGTAAAGTTGTGCAAGTTTATCCATGTTGTCGGTTTCCTTCATAGCTAGGAAGTGTTCGGATTTGGTGAGGCGGTCAACAATAACCCAAATAGTATCATAACCGCCCACCGTCTTTGGTAGTTTGGTGATAAAATCCATCGTTATCCTTTCCCACTTCCATTGCGGGATCTCGGGTTGTTGAAGTAGTCCGGACGGTCTTTGATGTTCGGCTTTGACTTTGGAGCAAGTTAGGCACTTTCTAACATAAGTAGCAACGTACCTTTTAATGTTCGGCCACCAATATTGTTCTTTGAGGTCGTGGTACATCTTATTGGCACCGGGGTGAATCGAATATCTTGACTTATGGGCTTCGTCTAAAATAAGGTTTCGCAAGTCCCCATAACTAGGTACCTAAATTCTTCCTACGAAATATCGGAGTCCGGTTTCTTTAACTTCAAATCGAGAGGTGAGGACGTTTAAGTGTTCGAGAGAGATGTTTTCATCCTTGAGAGCCTCGTCTTGGGCTACACGAATTTGACTATTGAGGTTAGTGTGAATGGTGATGTTTAAAGCTCGGACACGAAGAGGCACCGCTCTTTCCTTTCGACTTAAGGCATCGGCTACTACATTTGCTTTTCCCGGATGGTAACGAAGCTCACAATCGTAATCGTTCAAAGTTTCCATCCACCGTCGTTGTCTCATGTTTAGTTGCTTTTGATCGAAGATGTGTTGGAGGCTTTTGTGATCGGTGAAGATAGTACTCCTGGTTCCATAAAGATAGTGTCTCCGCATTTTAAGTGCGAAGACAACGGCTCCGAGTTCGAGATCATGTGTCGCATAGTTTCGTTCATGAATTTTCAATTGTCGAGAGGCATAAGCAATGACTTTCTTTCGTTGCATCAATACACACCCAAAACCATGTTTCGAGGCATCGCAATATACAACAAAATCATCATTGCCTTCGGGAAGTGACAAGATAGGAGCGGTGGTTAGCTTTGTTTTCAAGATTTGAAATGCGGATTCTTGTTCGGTTGCCCAAATGAATTTCTTTCCCTTGTGAGTTAACGCGGTTAGAGGACGAGTAACCAAAGAGAAATCCTTGATGAATCTACGGTAGTATCCGGCGAGACCCAAAAATTGACGAATGTGAGTAGGAGTAGTAGGAGTCTCCCATTTACTAATGGCTTCGATTTTCATGGGATCGACTTTAATACCTTGATCACTTACAACATGACCAAGAAATTGAACTTCCTTCAACCAAAATTCACACTTGGAGAATTTAGCATAGAGTCGTTCTTGTCTCAAGAGTTCAAGCACAAGTCGGAGATGTTGTTCGTGCTCTTCTTCACTTTTAGAATAGACCAAGATGTCATCTATGAACACAATAACGAATTTATCGAGATACGGTTTGCACACGCGGTTCATAAGGTCCATGAACACCGCCGGTGCGTTAGTGAGAGCAAATGGCATAATAAGAAATTCATAACTACCATAATGATTCCGGAAAGCGGTTTTGGAGACATCTTCCCCCTTAACCCTTAATTGATGATAACCCGAGCGGAGATCGATTTTTGAATATACACAAGATCCTTGTAGTTGATCAAAGAGGTCATCGATGCGAGGAAGAGGATATCAGTTCTTAACCTTCAATTTTTTAGTACACGATAATCAATGCACATTCGTAGGGATCCATCTTTCTTTTTAACAAACAAAATCGGAGCGCCCCATGGTGAATGGCTAGGTTGGATAAAACCACGGTCAAGTAGTTCTTGGATTTAACTTTGCAATTCTTGCAATTCGGATGGAGCAAGTCTATATGGTGCACGTGCTACGGGTGCGGCTCCCGGAATAAGATCGATTTGGAATTCTACCGGTCGATGAGGTGGAAGACCCGGCAATTCATCGGGAAATACATCGAAAAAGTCACTAACAATTGGCACATCATCGATATGCTTCTCATCGGACTCGACTTTCTTAACGTGGGCAAGGATCGCAAAACAACCCTTACGGAGTCGTTTTATAACTTTAAGGCACGAAACGAGGTTGAGTCTGGTGCAACTCTTATCGCCATAAACAATCAAAGGTTCACCATTCTCGATAGGAATTCAGATTGCGTTAAGATCACAAAGGATGTGAGATTTCGTTTTGGCTAACCAATTCATACCGATTATTACATCGAAGCTTCCTAGTTCCATGGGTATCAAGTCAATTTCAAACTCATTACCCAAAATGTTTAACGTACACCCCCCGGTAATATGTGTCGGCACTCAATAGTTTCACGTTGGCCACTTCAATGGTATAAGTGGTATCTAATGGAAGTGGTGGAGTGCTAAAAGAATGAATCAAAGTCTTGGATACAAAACTCTTATCGGCACCCGAATCGAATAAACAAGTAACATAAGTGTTGTTGAGAAGAAACGTACCCGTGACTAATTCATTGTCATCTCGGGCTTCCTCGGTGTTGATGTTGAAAGCTCGGCCGCGCGTATTGGGGTTATCTTTCTTCCTCGGGCATGCATTTCTATAATGGCCCGTTTGGCCACATTCGTAACAAGTGACCGTCTTTGGAGCATTGGGCCCCTTTCGAGCGATGGGGGCAACACTTTTTCATTCGTTGGCCTTATGACCAACTCCTTGGCACCGATGGCAAATTAGCTTGCCACATTCACCAAAGTGGTGTGATGTGGTGAAACAATACCTTTATTTATGAACGGATTTGAGCGATTTTGTTACACGAATTATTTTATTATATATATATGGTGTTTTAATGAATTTGGGTTGATTTCACACATATATAGGCAACTAGTCCTATCCGCGTAGTTTAGTTTTATAGGTAAATCCGATTAGTTCTACAGGGAGATTGAGTGTTTAATGGTTTTTAATGGTCTTTGAAGTTAAACTAATTTAAAGGGGGTTTTAGATTAGAAATTTATATTTAGCATAATAATAATAAAATATAACTTAATCTTAATTTAATTGAACTACTTATTAATTAAAATTACAAGATTACATGATTTATAATCATTAACTTAAAAGTGAACTAATTGAAACTATATTATTTGTGATAGAACAATTTTATTACTAAATGGTAATAAGTACAACAATAATTTTTAATAAAACTAAATGATTAGGAATTTGTTTTAAACAATAAAATAAAATACAAATTTACTTAAATTAACTAAATAATAAGTTTTAATTAAATTAAAGATGGATGAAAGGAAATTATATTAATTATACTAATTATAAATTAAATACTTAAAAGTAATAATAAAAGATTTAATTAAAACTTGGATTTTAAACAGTATTCGTACCAGTACTGTATTAGTACATACGCGTTTCGCATGTATTTATACGCATTCTACGTATATTTTTGAAGATACGCGTTTCGTGTGAATATCTACACGATCCGCGTATGGTATATTCGATGTGACAAAATAGTAAGTTATAAACTGATGTATATTGATTTATATTTTTTAATTTTTAGCTGAATAATAATACGTAAAAATAATAATAATAATTATTTGCAATATATAAATGGGAGTGTTCACTTAAATGTTTCACCTCTAGTTCCATGGATTGTTTTGAATTTAAGTTCTATTAAAATGTTTTAGTATAAAACTTTATATTTTTCTTTCGAATACATAAAGTTTTAACTAGCTAAATTAAATCTAATTTTCATTTGATTTTATTTAGATAGTTACTATTCCCCGAGTATTTAAATTGAGACCCAATCTAGTTTTGACTTTCGCCAAAACTCAAATCATAACGGTTTCCCTTTTTACAATTTCACTATCATGTAACTAATGATGTTACCCAAACAACCGAACTTTATTTCTAAATTAGTATTAATAATTTATTCATAAGTTCGTCTAAATCACTTTTTAATGTTGAAGCTTAATTTATATAAATAAAAATAACTTTCTTTATTTGAATCTAATAAATTAATTGACAAGGGTTAAATATCTAAATACATAATAATGGTTCTTTTAATTAGGCTCAATGTTAAAAATACTTAAGTTACATTTTAATTTTTACAAATGATAACAATCCATTTCACTAGGGGCTCTACATCTAAGCAAACACTATGGAAACTTAGCTACTCATTATACTAGGGTAAACATAAAAATATAAATATACAAACATAATAATAACGATAAAAATTGATAACGATAATTTTAATAGGATAAACTTACGAAAATCTTCACTTTCATTAACTTCAAACGGTAGAAAATTACAATAACAACACCCTTGCACTCGCACAATAATAATCTTAATCATGAACAATACACCCTTAATATTGAAACTATCCTAAATATTGAACTTGAGAATTAATTGGAACTGTACTAAATTATACGGAGTACTAAAAATACAAAGACATAAAAATAATTTAGTTGTGTTGATATCTCTCCTCTGCTCTCTCTCTCTTTCTGTGTATATCTTTCTGTCTTGATAGTACTCGTATTATAGCCTCTTGAGAACTAAAAAGTTGACCAATTATGCTGAATTCCCTCTGTAAAGTTTGATAAAGAATAAATAGAAAATTTGAGGCGTGCATAAAAGTTAGCCGACCCATGTGAAAATTAAATTTGAATCTGGACAGAACATTACGCGTTTCACGTAGGAATTCACGTGATCCGCGTAAGAGTAACAACATTACGCGTTTCGCGTAGCTTTGCACACGTTTCGCGTATGAATAAACGACAGTTTTCTTGTTTTTGTTCTCTGTTTATCCCTCTGTTGATTCCTTTGTGGACTTATACTACCTTGTACGATTTGTTTTAACTATTTTCTTCGGTTGATCGTTTGAAGACGTATAAGACTTGAAACTTTCGTTTTGAATCTTTTTTCTTTGATCACCTTTAACTTGCATATCACTCCACTTGTGTTCTTGAATTCGAATAAACGTTTCTTGATATATATTTGATTTAAATTCATCATTTATTGTCTTTCTTCTAATTTTACTCCCGTGTATAATTTTAGTCATTTTCTTTGTAAAATATGAATCGAATGTCTTCGTAAACGGTAAAAGCCTATGAAATATAAATGATATTGTGTTGAAATATATGTATGTTTAAAGCAATATCAAAATACCCCACACTTGAACGTTGCTTGTCCTCAATCAATTACTTCTTTTAAATAGAGTCGGAACATTACATATTTTTCCATGTCGAAAATTAAATCACACAACACACGCCACACGAAATGAAAACACACGCTATATGGAATAAATTGGAAACACTACACAATATTTATTGGATCACATGCACACCACACGAAATGAAATTCTGACAACAGAAACAAAGTTGAAACTCGTGATTAAGGTTTAAAAATTTGGATCCTTAGGGAAATTTGGACCTTGTGAAAACATTTTATGATTTTATAAAATGTCATGCTAGCTTTTACAGTAGACACGTTTTCCAGTTTTAACCTCAAATTCCGGTTGAGAGTAACTGAAAACCGTAGTCTCAGTCGGCGATTAGCAAGTTATCCGCCCCCATGATTGAAGTATCATGGAACTTGAAACCGAATGTCCAAAAAAATGGTTTTACACAATATAGTTCATAAAATATCATAAATTTTAGAAGAAACTTATATCGTGTCCAAATATCATCGGTGAACCATGAGTTTGCACACCTCAATTTGTTATGGCATATGTATATTGACCGCAGTCAACATAGATGCGGTTGATCTTTACGGAGATCATCCATCTGGGGATTAGATTTATTAGTCTTAAAAGCTAATTTGCAATGTGCCCCCCCCATTGTACGAGACAGATCCATCTCATGGTTAGGATAAGTCTGACCACCAAAAACCCTGTTTGATGCTGAGGTGAGGTGGATTTTCAGTCGATGATAGAGATGACTTTTCAAGATTTTTCGTCAACCTACAGCTGTTCTGGACTACATCTTCTAACATAAGTTAGCAAGTATGTCATTTTTGAAGACTTTACTTCCTTAAATGATGGACTTGATTCATCCTTTATTACTCGCATCAATGAGATATTCAGGTTTATACATTCCAAAGCAATGATATCTGCAATAAACTTCATAGAAACATGTGATAAATGGTTTTAAACATATGGGTTTATAAATTCTGTTATACTTGGTTTTATTTTATAGGTTTTAATCAAATAAACTTATGTATTTTTAATGTATGGAGACAATAATTTCAGTTTTTGACACCTAATCTTTAATTGCTCGTAATTACCTTAAAAATTGACTAGATATATTTGTTTAAAAATTTTCAAAATTTTTCGTAAAAACCACCAAGTTATAAGTTCTCGAGAATTTATATATTCCCACCCCACACTTAAGATTATGTAATGCCCTCATTACATAAAATCAGATTAAATGTATAAATTTGAGAGGACAAAAAGTGTAAAGTATTTGGAACTTTCTTTGTTAAGTAATTGGACATTGTAAAATGCTTATCGTATGAACATATCCAATCCTCATATCACAATATAAATGTAGTTTTTCGTTATGTCGAATGCATCATAAGTACCTGTCAACAAACATGTTAATCACACAAAAGATGGGGCTGTATTTTAGTAGTACAAAAATTTTACCCCACACTTAAAAAATTTTGTATATATAAAAAAAATTAAAAGTAAAAGTAAATATTTAACACACACCATAAAAATCATTTTTTTACAAACAAGATAAA
This sequence comes from Rutidosis leptorrhynchoides, assembly GCF_046630445.1. NCBI lineage: Eukaryota > Viridiplantae > Streptophyta > Magnoliopsida > Asterales > Asteraceae > Rutidosis > Rutidosis leptorrhynchoides. The sequence continues at coordinate 344,303,673 of NC_092337.1, forward strand.
AAATAAAAAAAAATAAATCGTTTTAAAACTAAAAACTAGAAAAACAGCCATACTGGGCCTCCTTGATTTTCCTCTTCCTGTTGCTGTTGCTGCCGCTGTTCATTTTGACGTTGTTCCTCGTAAAAAAGCCGATATGCATCCTGACTTACAGCTAGAGCAGCATTGGGGTCATAAGGTGGAGGGAGAGGATCACTGGGTGCTTGCCATGGGGTGTATGAAGGAAAGACTGAGGGTGCGTAATTCTGTGGGTTAGCTGCGTATAGATATGCCTGATGATGTGCCCACTCAAGTTGTGCTCCCTGGCCCCTTTGATCATATCAGATGTTTTCTAAAATATTACCCTGAGCTAGTTGGGTATTCCTTATGTCCCCTAATTGCCGAGACAAACTAGTGTACTGGTTTTCTGATCTCTGTCCCCAATTTTCATATGAGTTCCTTACATCTAAACTTAATGAATTAAATGAATTTTGTAACATATCGAAATCAGAAGTACCTACATTAGACGAACTAGCCTGATCTGGCTGTCTCCGTCTTCTCCTAGTATCTCTCTCAGGTTCATCATCTTCCTCTATAGGAGCGGGAGCAACAACTTCTTGTCGTCTTAAACTACATACCCCACCCCTCACTTGTATTGCTATTGCCGTCTTATATACATCCAATCCTAAAGTTTTAATAGCTTGATCTACCGGTATGATTGGAGGTTCTGATTCACTCGGGTCGAGTCCGAACCAGTTTCCTAAAAAAGTGATATAGTGACCCCCCGACATGTCACTTGACCCTATAGCACCTTTACCTACATGAGCCAAGAAGTAGGCAACTCCATAGGGTATACTAACAAAAGTCTCCCTATCTCTGATCACATCTAAATACCAAAGGTCAATATAATTAATTTTATCTGTATTACCAAATGACCTTTGGTTTATTGTGTTCGCTATAAATTTATGAATTATTCTAAACCGAACATCAGTGATCTTTAGGTATGATTCTTGGCCGGCCTCATATGTATTTCTACGAGTAAAAGATTGCCAAACTCTCCCAGAATCATAATAACCTGTATATCTAGACCCAGTAAAAATATACTCCCTAAAACCGGGAGTCAACATCTCCTCGATGGTGTAAATCCCTAATGCGTTAGTCACGTTGCTTAGGGACATTCTTCTATCTACCCCACCCAGCCTAAATTGTAGAAAATTAGTATCATCGATAGTTTCTGGGTGTATGCTCATTCTAACAGTAGAATAGAATTCTAAGCACCATTCTCTATATAGATGACTATTTAAACTAAACAACCTCTCAAAATCATTAAAACCCAAAGTTATCCCAAATTC